>NW_027495992.1:0-237930 GCF_021521415.1 Bidens hawaiensis
GAAAATCCGAAACCTATTGCTCTTGACCTCAACCTCTGTTACAAGTTGCAGATAGCTCAAATCCTTAGTGTAAGACCAGAAATTTGGAGGTTCGGGAACAGCCGCGGCCACATTTGGGACCACGAAAAGCCAGTTGGAAATGATGATGGAAGACGAACGGAGAAAAAGAATAGAAGCTGAGTACAAACGAACAAGGATCCGTTTGACCTGGACACAGGTAACTGATGACTGACGGCACAGGTAGTTGGGCATGGGCACGGGCACGGGTTGGCGTTATTTTATGAACTTATTATGTGTGTTTTGAACAATTTACTTTTCATCGTACTTGTTTATTTGTGTTTATGTTGGTTTGGATACTATATGTCCATGAGTGCCAAAGACATTATGCTAGGTACTAATTTATCCCGAAAGGGCAAGGGATGGATTATTCCATACCCAATTTTCAGCAGTTTATGCTTGGTTGTTTGTGGATGTTTGCAGTTTTATATTTTGTACAGGTACAAAAACAGGAAAAACGGACGAAAAACAGGGACGCTCTGTCAAAATTTCGTTAACCAGTAGGGAAGTAACTCTCCATTTTACCCATAATACTCAATTAGAATTTTTATATTTTCATGAATCTTTTCAGATTGAGGACAATGTGAGATTCAAGTGTGGGGAGGGGAATTACTTGACCAATGGTTTGTCCAACTAATTATAAAAATTCTCTAAAACAAATATTTTTGTAGCAGACAAAGATTATTCTAAACCTAAAAATAAATCCAAGAAAATTTTTTGCAAATAACCAATCATTTAAAAGTGAAAAAGTAAGAAAAAGTTTTGTAATATTGAGAATAAATTTATGCAAAATATGGCGTTAATACCCAATTCCTCCGTTACTGTGAGATAAACCTCATGCCGTATAAATTTTTTTTCGGAAGCTTTGAGTGAGTCATATGTTTCATGTGATTTAGAACTTGTCGCAATTATTCATTTCAAGACCGAACGAAGAGTTGTATAAGGAAGAAGGTAATATTTACACAATTCCATCAAAACCATTACCAAAATTCCAAAAAAAAAACCGATCACTATATCCATTTTCACCGGTAAAATACAACACTGGTCTTTTACCGGCAGACCCTAAAGAACTGGAAATGCATTCTTTCGATTTCAATTTCCTTTGCTGCATACACTTCACAAAACCTAGGTTGCCTCCAGAACTTAGGGAGAGAATCTTTCTCTTTAGCAATGAGGTGAGGAAAAAGTGGCGCCAAAACGAACAAAGGCCACCATTCTGTGGAATTTCCAAAAACGCAATGAAAAGAAGAGCAAAAAGATATGAACGATGTTTAGGTTGCGGAAACTGGTCCCACGAAGGAAGATGTAGAAAGAGTCAAACTCAGTCTCAGCATGAATATACCGAACTAATGAGGATGGGGGCTATTAGGCTCAAAGTCGAACGATCCATTAGAGTTGGAAGTTATATTCAGAACAGGATTGAGGAAGAATTGATCCACATCCTCGATAAAACTGGTCTTGACGATCTGACCTTAAAAGAGTCATTAGGTATTAAAAAAAAACTCTCGGAGAAAAAAGAGCTAACCATCGAAGACATCTCAAAACTCCCAACAAACAGTGGAAGTTGTATTTACCATTAACCCTTGAACCACCACAAAATACCAATTCCGACTCACACTAAACCAAAACCCCTTTTTACCTTCTGATCTATGCAACCCTTCAAAAAGGTAGAGATTTGAACTTGTTACAAGCTTATTTATCACAGGTTGCATTTTGGCTAAGAGCGTTCACATACTTACATCACATGTATGATCAGATATAAAACCGAGTGTGAGTGAACATTGTGAGAACATGACGTTTTGCGTAAACGGAAACTCATAAAAACAAAAGTTCTCTCTTTTATCACTAACATAAAGATTGGTTATTTTGTTTCGTCTTCTTGAAGCTTACTTAAGGGATAGCTATGATCTAAATTTGCTGTTTTTAGAGGATATTTATAAGAGGATTGCTTGAGGACAAGCAATGTTCAAGTGTGGGGATGTTTGATGTACATATAAATATACATCTTTTCGGCATCAATTAATCTCTAAAAACTGCAATTTCTATCCAATAACATAGCATAAAAGACTACTTATCATAATAAAACATAATTTCAGGTGAAACCAAGCCTCAAACGAAGAAACAAGAAAAAAGACGAAGAAAAACAGAAGAAAACACAAGAAAACAAAGAAACACGCCCCCATGCCTCAAGAAACACGCCCTCATGCTTCTGACACAAGAAAAGACAAAATCTGGAAGCAAAAGCACGGGGCCGTGCTCATCATGCACGGGCCCGTGGACGAGAACACAAAAAGACAAAGAAGAATTGAGCACATGTCACTAAAAATCACGAGGCCGTACCTACCAACCACGGGGCCGTGGCCACGTCACAGAAAAGACAAAACAAATCTGGCACATGTCATAAAAATGCACGGGGCGTGCTCATCAAGCACGGGGCCGTGCCTCACCATCCAGAATGCCTATAAATAGTGGCTCATGTTGCACTCATTTGGTGTGCCTTGAAAAGAATTCTCTCCGGTTTTCACTTATAAAAACACACACTAACACTCACTTTGAAGATCTAGTGAAGAGTTTGAAGGTTTGGAGGTCATCACCACTAATCATCATCATCAACCATCATTACCATCATTAAGAAGAAGGATTCATCTACATTTGGTTAGATTGTTCCAAGTTTAATCATGTGTTTGTTATTATCAATCATCTTAATGTTTATCACTATGCTCATTATGAGCGTAACTCCTTTTACCATCTAAAATCTATTAAGAAGCTTTGTTTTACTTGATAATTAACCAAGACATGTGATGTAGTCTAGTAAAGTACATGGTTATATTACAATTATCTTTTGAGGAGAAATGTTTCACCATCTTAAATCACTAAATCAAAGTTGGTGGTTGTCAATATCTTTGGCAATCGTTCATGATCGATACATGTTCTTGAAAAATAGAAATACTTTGATACATTATCGAAACATGGATCCTTATATTGTACTTAGAAATGATGAGATATAAGTTATGGTGTATTTTTCTAAACCTTGGTAATCCGAAAATGGCTTTGCTTAGGATATCAAATTAGTTAAAGAAACCATATGTTAACGGAATGTATAATTATAACCTACATAAATCAACCAAGGGGAGGTTGTGTGATGAACTACAACCACCCGAAGTTGTTAGAATTGGTATTTGAGAAATCGAAGTCAATCCTAATCTTTCTACTTTACGAAACTACTTGTCAACTCAAATCGACATCATTGAGATGGTATGACATTAGGAAAGGGTGGACTTTAAAATGCGCATACCATCTCCTTAGTGCCGAAGATGCTCACTTAAGGCTTAAGGAGCTATCTATCATATATTGATACGGCAAGTTTATCACATGTCTACATATTAATTATCAATGCTAAAATGGAGTGGATTCTTGATCTTAGATGGTAACCTTCGCATAATTGAACAACTCGTTTAGAATCTCTTGTCTCGGTCACCTATATATTTTATATATAAGTATTTATATTTTATAAAAAGTTTAAAAATCAACCCCAAAATGATTAAAACCTCTGATTGAAGTAAAACAACGATTTATTATTAGAAACCTTTGTGTCCACGGATCGATACTTGGTTCTTACCAATACTATTCTACATATACGATAGGTACACCTTGCCTATTTTGTGTGTGTTTAGTCTTTGTAGAAATCACTTTTATAAATTTAAAACACGATCTTGTACAAAAGCTAAATATCCAACCTTTCATATTTATACAAGCCACTAGCACGCACATAACATCAAGCATTCAATAATTTAGAGGATCAAATAACACATTAAATACACAACAAAATACCAATTGAAGAAACACAAATCTAATCCCTAAAGAGTTATATCAATGAGTTCACAGGATACGGGTCGGGTAACTAACAATCCGATAATACGAGTCCAATCCCACAAGTCCGATGACCGAAACCTGCAAAACAACCTCCGTGAGCTCGTTACGGGAAAGAAAAGAGGGGGGTCTTCCCGTAACCACCATCCGGCGTGAGAATAAGTATCATTCTAAAGAGAGAAAAGTACTTGAAGTATTTAGAGTAATTCGTGGGGAGTGAATGAATACCTTATGGAGATGACGAATGTATTTATAGCTGAAGGGTTGGGGAATATTATTGGTCCAACTGTCTCTTTCTAGAATATGCTTTTGTAACAACCTGGACACGTGTCCGTATGTGATACGACGAGCTAGCTGGCCATGTGCACGGTTATAACAAACTCGCCATCTGTCCTTCTGTAATTGGTTGTTCATCACGTGCTTTCCAAGGAAAGATCTTCGCGTAAATCTTCTAGAAGAAAGTTAGTTACAGCTGACCCTCTGACGTCACCCTCTAGTCATCTTCACATATAAGGATAACACCTTGCGGATGACTTCTGAGGACATCTTGGTCAACCCGCATATAGTCTCTGGAGTTTATCTTTAACCTTCCTCTGACTTGAGTTATGCGGGTGATGAAAATGTTCCGCGGGCGACTTATGAGGAAGTCCTTGTTGACCCGCGGATGATCTTTCATGAGTATTTAGGTCTTTTTGCTACCCTATCTCTATACCAATCATTCATTCATTTGACTCATGTATATCATAAGCATACCAAGATACTCAAATCTTTTGATGTCTAACAAAAATAACAACATACTCAAACCATTTGATGTATAACAAAAATACCAATATACTCATCATTGCATGTAGACCAAACAACATGACGTGCATGCAGAAGGCAAAAACACAACACAAACTTAATTTTCCAAACAAACTATGCATTCACACCCATTTAAAATGTCAAACTGTTGACTTGTAAGTTAACTGATTATTATCTGAACCAGTTGACAGTTTAACCCGCGTAAGATCTTGTTCAAGCCTTTGAAGATCACCTTTATGGAGTTGGAAGTCTAGTTCTATTTTTGGTAGTAAAGCCTCTTGCTTTCTTTTATTATTAGCTTCGGTTGCTTCTTTGAGACGTTTTTCTTCCTCAACTTGTGCTAACGCGTGTTTTTTAGCTTTATGTTCTTGTTCCACTTTGCCTGTTATGTCAAAAGTTAAACTGGTTACAATATTGTGATCACTGTTAAAGAAACAACTAGGCTTGTAAACGAACCGAACGTTCATGAACCGTTGGACAGAGAGTTCATTTATGTTTGTTTATTTAATAAACGAACAAACATGAACACATGCCTTCTTAGTTCAAGTATGTTAGTTCATTTAATCCGTTTATGTCCGCTCATTTACGTTCATTTATGTTTGCTGGTTTACGCTTATTTATGTTCTTTCGTTTCATTCATTTATATTTTTCTAGTTTACGCTTATTCATTTCGTTTTTTATCATATTCATAAATTTGTGAGGCCCTCTAACCTATAGTTTTAGTAACTTTTTATGCGTAACACAATGTTGTTCATGTTTACTTTTAATTGGTTTTAGCTTAGGTATGCTTGTTTATCTATGTTAAGTTATACTTATTCGTTTACGTTCATGAACCATTCGTTTTTATTCTTAACGAATGAACATGGACTAGAAAACGACGTTCGTTCAATTTAGAGGTGGCAAATGGGTTGGGTTGGGTCAAACGAGTCATGAGTTGAAATGAGTCATGGGTCAAAACGAGTTTGGTTCAGAACGGGTCAATTAAAAATATGATTGTTTTGGTTCGGGTCGGAATAGGTTAGGGCCGGACATTTTTTTTGTGAACGAGAATAACGGCGAAAACATTTTAGCTTTTTTAAATTTTTTGTTTTTTATTTATATTTTAAGTTATGATTTTTTTATTATTTTTTTAGGGGTTTTCTATTAAGATAAAAAAGACCCTCAAAAAAATTTTCAAAAATAATAATAAAAAAATTATAACTCAAAATATAAAATCATAAATAGAAAAAGTAAAAACACTAAAATGTTTCCTATGTTGTCCTCGTTTCATAATATATATAAAAAACCCACTGAGAATCGAACCGAAACCGGAAAAAGTGACGAAAATGAAACAAAAAGCCAAAACTGGATCACATCAATCGAAATCGAAAAATATCAATCAAAACAAAACTAAAAGAATTCAAACCGAACAAAAACGAAACTAAAAAAACGGACAAAAACGAGTCCATGATCGACCAAAAAGAAACAAAAGAAACCAAAACCCAACCCGTCACAGGTGAAAACTCGTGTTGGCTTGAAACCTAAACCAAACCCGTTCCAATATGAAACCTTTTTCATTCCTAAACCTGTCTTGTATGAAAACCCATTCCGATCCGAAACCTATCACAATTCTTTACCCGCTCCGATCCGAAACCTGTCACATTTCCTTAAGACACTAACTCACATCGACCAATTTCTTTGAACTTGTCGACCCATTTCTTTGAACTAGGCGGCCCACTTTGACCCAAAAATAAAATGATGTAATTTCAAATGACTCATTTTGACCCATTTAGTTAATACTTTTACCCAAACCAACTCATTTAATTTTTAAAACAACTCAAATTGACTCATTTAAAAGGATTTTGGTCAAAATTGCCACACCTAATTCAGTTGTTCATGATCGGTTCTTTGTTTGTTAAAATTAAACGAACGAACACGAACAAGTTCCATTCTTTGCGTATGTTCGGTTCATTTATTGGCCTAGAAAAAACTAGAAAAGCATCAAGGCCGTCTCCGAAAATTTAAATACCTCGGCCGAGCCAATATAAAAAGGTCCGTAGGCCTTAATGAAAATTTTTTATTCGCTAATGTACATGGATAAAACTTTTCGACTTAGTTATTATAAGTAGAAACCATTATGAGCATGTAATTATCTCATTAACCATTGCAATAAACCTTATTTTTAACACCAAAAAAACATATATATGTAATATGTATAAAAAAGTTTGTGCCACGGCCGATTGTGCGGCTCGCACACCCTCCGAGCCTCCCCTGAAAAGCATGATACCGCAGCCGCCTTTTTTCCTTCTCCAACTCGGACCATCTCATCCTGCAACTAGATAGTCCTCCGCTTCTCGATTGGACGCAATATTATCCTGCAACTTAACTCTTTGTTTTTCACAAACCATTCTTTCTCATTAAGATCATTACTTAGATTTTTAGCCGCCTGCATCGATTTCTCACACGCCCATTCTTTTCTTTCATCAACTTGTTTCTCAAAGGTCAGTAAATTGATTTATAGAACTTATGATCATATCATCCTCTTCTTCAAGATTTAACTCATTAAACTCACTGAACATATGCATGCATCTACTTGTATCACCATTTTCAAATCCCCAACCGCCATGAAACCTGCATAAATCCGGTGTCACACCAGCCAAATCATCATCATTCATCTCGTTCACAAATCAGTCATAATAAAAAGGCGCCATTTGTTTTGAGTCCATATGACTACCTACTAACCTACACAAGTTTAGTACTTGCAAAACTAAAAGGCTCTCACAAAATTGCGACAATTACTCTTTTTACACACCGTAATGGCTTCACGCAATTCGTAGAAGTTCACATTTACTTCATCTACAACTAAATGACCCCCCCCCCCCAAATAAATAAATAAAAAATGAGTGCAAGATGAAGTTTGGTACTTCTTGAGGTGATCACTCGTTTCTGTTAAACCTTGTCAAAACACTACCCGTCCCTTGTGGACTGGCGTGCTAATTAACGCGTCTACCGGCGATGTTATTTCTCCTCTTGTTGGCCCAAATGAAGTTAGCCCAACAACGGGCCTCGTCCCGGCCTTATCATTATCCTATATTATATGGGCCACTTATCCATATTGGCTTAGATCGGCCCAATTTCCTAATAACCCTCATACTCTCCATTCAACCCCATTGTGTTCCATTTTTTAAGTTCTATTGAGACATTAGTTGTAATAGATGTCCGAAACACACATGAACTTCGTCCCATGTCCTTACGCTGACTTGGTCCCGTAATTGTGGACGCATTATGGACCGTGGCTTTTTAACCCTTTCTCAAGAGAATGTTTTATTGCTCGTTTCTCCATCCCATTTTCCACACGAGGCGTGATTGTGACCCGCTTGACCACCTATCATCCAAGTTGTATTCGATAACTGATCCTTAAACCCACTTGGTTCACGGATTCTCCCACATAACCCGTGACTTCATTCGCCATACCCTTATCGGACCTAACCCCAACGGTGCCTCCTTGCAATGGTTCATCACCTACATCACCTAGATGACCCAAACTGTTCATGGTCTTCATAACCCACCGCAAGTACTCTTTACTTACCTCTTCAATGGGGTAAATATCGAGACGTAAAGGTGTATAATAGATTTCGTTGCTAGGTCGATCAACTAGGAGTTGCAAGCACTCGGCCTAGTCAGTGAGTATGCGGCAAATACTCACATAGTACTAAGCCTAGGCGGGAATCAAGTAATTGCCGAGTACTCGGCCACTTAGACAAATTTTCGATCTCTGTGAGAAAATTTCCTGGATCCATCACTGCTAATAACCTGATATTCGAATACATGGCCTCATTAATTAAACGGGCGCATCACGTACATGAAGACCGACCATGGATGCTCTTGCATCAAATTCCGCCTTTAGGTTCTCGTTATGACATTATATCCTTGTTATGTGCATTTGTAAATCAAGAAAAGCTAGAGTCCCAAAAATTGGAAAATATTACAAGCCAGGAAAGTGGATGTAGATGTTTATGAAGTACCTTGTGGCTCAAACACGTAAACATTCGTCAATTATTAATAACAAAGAAAGAGAAAGCAAGTATCAATCTTAATTTCCAAATACATTTATAGCCCATGAGTAGTCGTTTGTTACTTGTCATATCATTCCATGTTTTTGAAAGTTGAATGAAAACTGTATCATTAGTTATTCTTTTGCCGACAAGTGTTGTAAGGAAAAAACTAAATTTCAGTTATTTAAAAAAAAGCTTATTTTGATCCACTTTAAATATTTCTTAAAAATTATCTGTCCACAACCACACTTATTATACAAATCTAACTCAGTTTTGAATAAAATTTATATCGACACGTAAATAAACATAACTTCGTCTCAGCGGTATATTAGAATTTTTTTAAATCTTATACTTTAAAAGTTACAAAAGAAAAACTAAATGCGAGTAAAATTAATTATAATAATCTATGTATATGGATTTCAAAAACGACGGGTTTTTTACAAAAGTTGTCGAAGCCGACAGGTTTAGCTCAAAAATTGTCTGAGCCGTAGGATTTGATTCAAAAATTGTCTCCAACGACGAGTTTGGGTGGACCTTTATGAATTCTACAAAAAAGAGAGTAATTTTTGAGAATATTTCTCCTAAATTAGACTATTTTGACAAATTTTCCTTTATAATAGTGCATTCGTATAATTTGAATAAACTTAACCCATTATCTAATATAAGTTAAGAACTATATGAATCTTTATACAACTTTTTATGACCAAATTGACGTATTATATGATATGTGTTATAAGCTAATTTGGCTAAAGTACGTTCATAATTATTACGGGGAGCCCGGATGGCATGGTCTAATTATCTTTTATATATTTTTCTGATAGTTTGAAGAACGAAACTACAAGATTAGATTTGGGATTAGTTTCGTAAGGAGGAGATTATATTCCGTAAGATAAGGATGAGGTTAGATTTAAAGGCAACAATCCAATTGATGATTTAAGTCTCAACAAAATCGTTTTATAGTGTCAAAGATATTGTATTTTTATATTGTTTTACTTATCAAAATATTATATCTATCTTAAATATATATAAATGAAACCTTTAAAAGCTCTCTGGTTGCTCTCTACATTCTCTCAAGCTACCAGATTGCGTTATTTGTAAATTGAGGATTCTCATGCATTTGACCCGAATTTACGGGTATGGGTCTCACCAAACCCAGATATTCCTTAAACGGATTATAACATCTCATTAAATTAAAAATTAATCTTACCAAATATTTAATATGAAAAACCTATAAAATGAGGATATACTAAAAAATAATATTTGATTTCCTTAAAAATATATATATATATATATATATATATATATATATATATATATATATAATTTATAATTAAAAGACAATATAAACGGGTCATGAGTCTCACCAAACAATTTAAAGAGAAAATCTAATTAAAAATGGTAAAATATTTTTGTCCATTGTTTTCAAATTTTTGCATTAAATAGGAAATGATATTAACTACCGATCATTATCACTCTTGAATTCTTAAAATAAGAATGAGTTTTTAAATTAGAGCATATAATTTGGGATGTGTAGGAGGGCTCAGCTCTTTAGTTGGTATAGACAATACATGTTTGACTTTAATTAAATCTTAATGTCATTGAACTTTAGTGGGATGCATTAAAATAATTTTGGGATGAAAGCATGGGTCATGCTCAAGCCTCATGTTTAATTTGATTGCTAAATTTTTATGAAAATCTAAATGTTGAAATACGATGCTTTGATAGGTTTAACGTTAAGGTATACTAGTTAGCCCATGATATAAACATAAAAAAAACATACTTCTAATTTTAGTGGTAGACACTTCATAGGTGTATGGTTTATAACCTTAAAATCCTGTATTGATGGGATGCTCCAGGATTTAGAGACTATGAGTCGGTATACGGTATATCATCTGGGTATTCACATCGCCTAAGTGGATTTGTGAATATTTAAATAAGCTAAAAATAGCAAACCTGCAATTTATTGCCAAATCATAAGTCATAAAACTTGATCACTCGTGCTTTAAAGTACAAATTATATTACTGAATTGATCAAACCACGTTGTTAGCCATATGAAGTCTCCTTGCTCGTGTCCTATTACTATTAAGAAACAGACCACAAAGCTCACGTCATATGTAAACCCACAGAGGAATTTGTGTATATTCACCGATGGTGATGGTCCTGGGGTGTTGCTTGATAATGGGGGTATACCATGTAGTGGGGGAACACTAACTAGTTAATTCTTAATTGCACTTAATTGAGTATCTAAGTGGTTGCCTAGTAGACCTTAATGCTTAAATTTAGGTGGATAAACAATATCCATGATCATCTCAGTTTTGCTTAAATGTTATATTCTGTTTTGTTCAGATAGATATGAGGTTTAAGTAAACTTGGGGTGATTCCAGGTCGGTAAAACCAAGCAAAAGAAAAAAAATTATTACTATTAATTTTGCCTTCCACTAGTACATATAAACTTAAAAACAGTCACATGCTATTGTCTCGTTGCGTATGGAAAGGGCATCGGTTTAAAGTGGACCAATAAACTGGCAATCGCGGTTAATGTTTTGATAATGTTTTTGAATTATAAATATTGAAAATGTCAAGAGTTGAGTTGCTATTATCTATCGGTTATGATCCTGTACAAATCACTTTTTCAGTGACGAAAAAGGTTTAAGTGTGGAGATATTTGATGTGCTGTAAAAACATAGCTTTTAACCCCATTGTTGTGCTTGTTTAACGTTTAACTTTTAACGATTATCCATTATTTCATGCGTAAAGTTACATATTGTTGATTGATGTAGGTACCATAGTTGAAGTGCATGGAAAACGAGAACTAAGAAGAAGAAACGAAGCTTAATGAAGATTGTATCGAAGACGGAACGCTTATTAGAGTTTTAACGAGCTGGAAAACAAAGAAACGGATAAAAAGGCCTTGGCCGCGCCACACGACCAAGGTGGGGGTACAAGGTCGCGCTACGCGGCGCCCCCATGCCCAAGATGCTGCTCAAAATCAAGCAGCCAAACTGTTTTGTCCTTTAGTGGGCTTGTGGGCTTAAGTTTTGACCTAGTTTTAACTTGTTAAGCAAGTTTAGAGATATATTTATGGAAAATAAACCCTATGAACGAAATATAATCATCTTTCCAGCCACCACACCTGTTCTAGAGAAGAAACCAAGGAGGACAATCTTACGGTTCTATCTTTTATCCTTCGGTTGTCAGTTTTGACTATTTTAATGATTTTAAGTTCGTTTTTGGTTTTTAATCATTTAAACCTTTTGTATTCAGATTTATATGAACATGTTCATCACTTTTATATACATTTTCTACTGTTCATTTATTATGATTGGCTAGAATGGTTAGAATCACCTATGTTTGATGTTTAACGATTTAAATTAACTAGTTTAGGGTGCTTAACAAGTGGTTGAATGTTTTCCTATTGTAAAGTTCATATTATCTGAGGTTATTCCATGTATACCTGTTGCTATAGATGTGTTTAAGTTTCATGTGCCCCTTGTGGTTGATTATTGCATGAATTAGTTTCGTGTAGGCGTTAATTGCATGTTTCGGTTAATACTTTGTGTGTTGATTGATCGTGGTAGGCATACCATTAGGTTTTATGTTTCTTAAGTCATTCAAATCAGTAGGTTCACCACCTTTGAGTTAGACCAAGACCTTAGGTGTCGACTTATCTTGCTGGTTTAGTTGATTTGGTTAGTCGTTGCGAGACCACGTGCGGTTTTTTAGTTGTTGACTAGGTTAGTTTGTAAGTTGAGTTATTTTATCCTTAGTATTGAATTACCCCACTTTTCCTAGGTTTGTAATAGCTTGAGCCTTAGTGAGACCTGTGGTTTAGACATGGACCAAGTGATGAGTAATTAGGGTACGTAGATAAACAATCACGAATTAAAAGCTATCCAGACGTTGTTAGGGGTTTCTGGTAAAACTGACCGTAGGGAACCAGTGTCTTGACCTCACCTATGTTAGCTCATCTTTAGAAATCTGGTTTCAACCACGTGTTAGCACCCATGTCATCTTACGACCGTTAAGTCATCCTACCTAGGTGATTCGCTTTCTTATTATCGTTAGTTCCGCTAAGTTTCACCGTTAGTTAAGTTAAGTTAGTTTAAATAATTAAGATAAATAAATATATTATTTTGGCAGGACTTAGATTAGGGTTAATTATCTGAATCATTCTCACGTGTCTTTGTGTTCGACATCCGGACTTCCATTAGACTGTGCTACTACACGACCGGTACACTTCCCGTTTGTGTGAAGCTTAGTTAGGATTGTCTGGTTTTATAAATTTAAGACTTAGTGTTGAATTGTGAGAAATAGTTATTAATATCTATATATAGCTTTTCGCACATAAGACTTCTAGTGTAACTAATATTGAAAATAGAAGGCCTGTCGGGAATGCTCTTACAATTCAAGCATTATACGATTTAATCCATGTTTACATACTTGTTTAGCAAAGTTGTATACGCATACATGTTTCTAATTTTGTTATGAAATGAAGTTGTTGCTAAAAGTACTCTCATCTTCTTTATTTTGACTAAGCGTATATCATCCCTCAAATTTTACATTTATGTAAAAAACGATAACTTCAACTTTTGTCTATTAATTAGTGACAAAGACTAGTAAAAGATGTAAAACTTGGTGCAATACTAACTTGAACGACCCAAATAACTAATTCAAAAACTATAAGGGTGTTACAGATGATTTCAAAGAACGGTTTGAAGGAGATCTAATAATCACAAACCAATTTATATAACTTGGTATCAAAGTTATATTTTGATATAAAGATAATAAATTCATCTATATCTCTGCAAAGTTAATAACTTTCATTAATGACAAGATTACCCTTTTCAATATTGTCCTTAAAAAGGATTAAAAACCCCTTAAAAAAGTAATAAAAAAATTAAAAGACAAAAGAAAATCCAAAAATAAAAATGTAAAAAAACCAAAATGTTTATCTAGTATCACTCATTCAAAAAAAATATATATTCTCGGTTTAATTTTTGGAGTTTGTTTTTTTAGTTTAGTTTAACTTTTCTAGTGATGTTTAACCAGAGATCTTTTAAAGGTATCGTTTATATATATATATATATATATATATATATATATATATATATATATATATATATATATAAAAGAGTTCAAATAAAAAGAAATAGTTTTTTAGGAATTGTAAGAACCAATAGAATTTTGACATTTGGCATTAAAACCTATGGTGAAAGGATAATTCTAGGAAACTATGTCGGTTATAATGGTGAAAGAGTAATTCTAGGAAACTAAGATGGTTTTTGGTAATTTTAAATCTCAACCATTTAAAATTACCAAAAACCGACATAGTTTCTTAGAATTGTTCTTTCACCATATGTTGTAATGTCACTTATCAAAAATCTATTAGTTCTTACCATTTTAGGAAACTCTTTCTTTTTATTTGAACCTTTTTCTATATATATATATATATATATATATATATATATATAAGATCAGGATCATGTGAGAACCATTTGAAAATTGAGATATCATGAGAACCATTTTGGACCACAAAAAACCCAAAAATAAAAAAAAATCATTAAAAAAAGCAAAAATGAAAAAAATAAAAAACCAAATATTTTATTTATCATCCCGGTTTAATAAGAAAAAAAAGTATCGGTTTAGCTAAATTCTACATATATGTATAATATGTACATATATGTACAATTAAAGGTAAATGATAATGTAAATATGTGTACATTACGTAACTAGAGATTAAATGAAATTATACACATGTGTATAACACGAAGTTTTTTTTAATTTATTTTTTATGAAATCGGAATGAAATATAGGAATATTGTTTTTTTTAATTTTTGTTTTATAATTTTTTTAAATATTTTTAGAGGTTTTTTAGTGGTTCAAAATGATTATCAAAGTTCTCAATTTTCAAATGGTTCTCTTAGAATCTTTACCCTACACACACACACACACACACACACACACACACACACACACACACACACACACACACATATATATGGTTTGGATCAAATACAAATGAAATTAGCGTGCTAAACGTGATAATCAAGTAGAGTAATTATATATACAAGTAGAGCAATTACATAATTACTCTACTTGATTCTCACGTTTAGCACACTAATTTTATTTGTATGTTAACATTCCCCTATATATATATATATATATGTGTGTGTGTCCATAACCAAACAAGACGAGAGAGATACCGTGTTTGATGAAGTGCATAGAAGGTAGCTCCGTCTCATGTTACGCGTTGTCATGATGGAAAATAACAATATGAAGATCAACAAACCAACAAAGTTGATACTTGAGTTCTCATGAGGTTCATGCAAAGTTAGGGTGATCCGAACGAACGAAGGAATGAAGGAGTTGAGTTCGAGATGGAGCATGCATCACGTGGAGATAGAAAAATTGCTTTAAATACCGTGGTATAATTGGTCATGAAGTTGAGAAAGCAAACATTATTTCCCATCCGAAACTTGGTAATGCAGTTCTAGACAATAATCTCTAAACTAGTACAGTTGTAACCAGGAAAAAGAAACTTGCAGATAATGTTGTATAATCGAATCAAGCTCAAAGAGGTGCGGACGTTAAAAGATGTGAAAGATCTTGGAGGAATAACGCAAGTTGGTATTGAGAGAATGAGAGAAAGTGTAAAACTTAGTCCAATACTAACTTGAAGGACCCTGAGTGAGTAATACGAATAAGTTTATGCAATATCGGTTTCGATACCAGCTTAAATGATCTGAATGACTAATACGAATATTGGGTTCGTTTTATTCAATTGATCAAATAAGTTTAACAAAAGTTAACTTTTGTATTTTTGAATATTGACCAATAATTGGTGATTGTCGGTGATCCATGGGTGATCGTAACACTTTCGTCGATAAAATCACTTCTCAAAGTATGAGAAACGTGTCTCAAAAATAATTTATGTAATACCAAAAAGAATAAGAATAAGATAGAAAAAGATTTACGGGTACGTTGTTATGAATATTTAAACGTGGGTAGTTTAAAATATATATTATTAAGTTATGGACTTAGGTTTGAAGTGAATGATGACCTCAAGTTTCCAATTAAGGTAGGGACCGATTGCACCAGCTTTCTTTTTATATATAACTAGTAATTTACCTGGCGTGTTACATCGGATAGATCGGTAAAATTTGGATGGTGATAAAATTCAAGCGTTGTCGGTCTCGAGCGATAAGATGATAAGTCGGCATGAATTTAGTCGGTTTTTTACGATACCAGAACTAAAAAAAATGGCGGTTGGTCGGTTTCCGTTACGGTGGTACTGGAACTAAAACAAAAGGCAGTGATTTTACACGAATATGGTCGGTTTCTTTCTCGTTCGTTATGGTACCAGAACTAAAATAAAAAATAAAATGAAAATTGGCATTCGGTCGGTTTTCATTACGTTCGTTATGGTACCGGAACTAAAACAAAAAAACAAATGGCATCAAAACCCTAGCATTGTCGGCCCGGACATTGATGCGTTGAGTTTACACGAATTCAGTCTGTTTTCGTTACCTAAACAAAAATTGCTTGTAGATCGGTTCTTGTTTCATTCGTTATGCTACCAATACTAAAAAATAAAATCAAAATAGTATGGACAAGTTTGGTGTTGTCACTTAGTTAGCGACACCAAACTTCTCTTTATATATATATATATATATATATATATATATATATATATATATAATAATTTATTTTTTCAAATTTTTGGTAGTCATAAACATGAATCTTTCTGATGACGGGTGACGTGGGCAAATCTTAGATGTTGGATGGCTCAGGACATTCCTTACAATATTTGTCTCCCTTTTTTAATATTACAAACGATATTAAATAATGTTCAATATAAAATAAAAAGTAGTGATTTACATCGAAACATAAATTAAACAGAGAACAAGTTACGTCGCTACTTTTTTTAATTGCAAGAACACAATCTTTAAAAATTACATTAGCTGATATTAAAGTCATAACATTACTATGCATGACTCAATCTTTTAAAAAACGATATTAACCTTATAAAAGTAATATTAATTAACTGAAAATTCCAAAATTTTCATGATGCATAAATTGAAGTATCCTATAAAATTACTCTTATTCATTAAACTTTACATGAAGTCAGACCGTTGTAACACATAAAACAAGTATTATTAAGTATACTAAACTCATGAAACTAAGTGTTGTATATGTGGTTATCTGTTTTGTAATTTTAAGGGGTATATTGTTCTTCTGATATCTGTGAGATTTACTAGGTATAGTTGTACGGTTGTTATTGTTATTTCAATTAAAAAGTAACTTTGGTTGAGAGATATCTATAACAAGTGAATCAAATTTTATCCATTAATTTGAGTTAGGAACATAAAATGAGTTTAAAACATAAAACTTTGATTGAGTTTACATGTGTTATCATTATCTGTTGCTTCTCAAACTTGAGCAATTTTAACCACCCTCTTCATATTTGACATGCCGTAAAAAAATCATGTGTTTGTCACTGTATCAATATGTCGAGTCGACCACATGAGGCGCGATTTCAGATTTGACAAATTTAATCCCATTCATCTATGGAGTATAAACTGAGAGGAGCTTGTACTATCAACTATGTATTAAATGTGTAGGTATTTTTACATGAAATACATTATGATTATATAATAATTAAAATAATATTCAATGAAGGTCGATTATACAGACGATATTTTGTTGTGGGACCTCACAATGTTGGGCAATCACAAAACCGGTTACACAATTCAGTGTGCGGACTTACTGCTATAAAACCGTGATGAAAAGAAAACAATATAAAATATATTATAGCTTTTGCAATTAAATTAGCAAAGATGTGTGTTCATAACATAGAATGATGCCAACAAAAATATCATCATCTATGCACTTCGTTAATGAATTGTTAATGAAAATATACTCTGTTGTGTTTTTTTTTCTCAGGTATTTAAAGCTTCATATTATGTAAATATTTTATTTGAAATATTGGAGTTGAAGAGTGAAGACAAGACACATTTTCAATCATATTTACAATGCCAGTCCCTCTTGCTCCATATCCACCCCCTGAAAATGGTATCATTGCACACTTTAAATCACTTATTTTACTAATTGAAGAGGTATGTACCCGCCTCAACACCGAGCAAGGCGGGTCAACCCACAAGATAAACACATTATGAAGGCACAAAGCCAAAACCTAGGCGCATGGCGCATACAAAACATGCTCAGGCATCATATGCCCAGGCACACATATGCTCGCGCATCACATATGCGCGCGTCGCATATCACATGCTCGTGCATATCACATCTGCCCAGGCACACATATGCTCGCGCATCACATATGCGCGCGGCGCACCAGCGCGCGGCGCATATCACATGCTCGTGCATATCACATCTGCGCATGAAATATCTGCGCGTGAGAATAAAGAGAAGACCTCGCGCATCCTCAGGATTGGCGCATATCACACATGCACATAATCGACCTCGTCCTTATCCAAATCAGGATTAGGGCAGCCTTGATTGTGCACGTCAGACAACCTTCCAGAAGGCATCTTTTTAAGGAGTAAGAATATGCTGATGTTGACAGCTGCCAAATGAAAGGTCGACAACTCAGCATGACACATGTGCTACCACGTGATTACAACCAACGAGAAAGCGCCAGGTGTCCCAGAGGACACGTGGCGCAGTGCGATTGGAGGAGGCCAACGAGGTTGAGCCCAACCAGTGGAAACCCTAGCACTATAAATACAGCATCAACTCCACTTTGATGGACACATTCATACTCAATCATTGACAGTTACAGGCAGTGATAATTCAATCATATTGAATTACATTCACTCACATTCAGTTACATACAAACACACAGTCACACAATCATACAGTATTCAGCTATTAAGCAATACTCTTGAGATTCCCTTACTCTCACATTATTATCTTCTCCTACACATACTTATTCTCACGCCGGAGGGTTACCCCAAAGAGGACCCCTCTGTCCCTTTCTGAGGGGTAAGTTAACGGCGTTGTTCATTTTGTAGGTGGAAGAACACAGATCCAGAAGAACCATCGGTGAAATAGTACAATCAAAACCCGAGGAAAGTAAATCTGCTACCAGTGAGTAGATCCACGTTTCTTCATTGGCGCCATCCACTGTTACAAACGGCAATCAGATCTCATCAGATCTACATAAAAAAAATCAATCACCATGGTTTCTGGCATTCGTAACGCTGATCAAGCTCTGGAGGATATTGAACGTGAGGGTGTCAATGAGGGACAGCAAATTCTGAGGGTGCCGCGTGATTCTACGCGCACCACCAGTAACCGTCCCTTCATCACAACCCCTCACGGCCAGACTGAAACTCCTCCAGACGATCTCACGTTACAAAATCTTGCCGGCGCGAAACTGAAAGGACCAATGGGTCCAGAAGAAGAAACAAATGATCCGAATGAATGGCTCATAAACGAGCAGCGGCGTCTACTGGAAAAGTACAATGAAATGGTCAAACAGAAAAAGCTAGCCGACCAAACACAAAGGCAAGCGTTTGATAAGCAGACTACAAAAAGGCCGCGCGCGCCGGAAGAAGGACATTCTGTTCACACTGCACACACTGAGTTCAGTGATGAAGAAGTGCATAGCATGAGGAAGACGCGAGATACTCATGCAGGAGGCTCACAACTCCGCGCGCCTGTGAACATGGCGCCTGGAGCCAGAGCAGATCTGGATCTGCACATGCCGTACAGCCCGCCAGTGAGGGGGCAAGTGGACGTAACCACGCCGTACAGGCCGGCCATCTTAGTGAAGCACTCAAAATTTACTGAGCGCATCGCTAAGGCCCCCATCCAGCACAAGACCAAGATGCCAAGTGGTCTGGGCAAATATGATGGTACAACAGATCCAGATGACTTTTTGCAAGGTTTCTATAACACGGGAAACCTAGAGAGCTGGACGATGCCAACATGGTGTCACATGTTTGCCCGCTGCCTTACGGGCGCGGCGCGGGTCTGGTTCGAGAGCTTGCCGACTGGGCAAATTGATGGGTTCGAGGAACTATTGGAAAAGTTCCAAGCCCACTTCGTACAGCAGCGCAGACACACGCGCGATCCTGATGACATCATGCACTGCGTGCGCAGGAATGATGAAACGATTGAGGACTACATCACTCGTTTCAATCAGGAGTCTCTGGCAATCGGGGGTATAACTGAGCAACTCCTGCGCGTGGCTTTTATACAAGGCGCGCGCAGTGATCAACTCCGCCGAGCTCTCGTAAGCAGAGATGGTATGCCCACCACTTGGGCAAAACTAATGGAAGCATCGCGAGTCTTCGCGAGAAATGAAAAGCAGATTGCCCAAGATAGGGCAAGAGAAAGAGCGCATCAGGCTGAATCACCGCGCAGCAAAGAGAAGAGGGCCAAACAGAACTCTGTATGGTCCAGGTTGCAACCAACAAGTTTTTCTTCCACAGAAAAGCAAACGCAACCAAGCTCACCCCAGCCCCAAAAAGATGTTCGTAATCGCGGGGAGGGTGACAAGAGGGAGGGCGGCAGAGATACTAGCAGACCTCTGCCAAGAATATGGACTCCCCTCACTAAAACACCTTCACAGGTGTTAAGTACTGAGAATGTCCAATTCAAGCCCCCCAAGCAACTACACTACAAGGGACCGCAAAACAGTGGCAAATATTGTGAATTTCACAGGTCCCCGGGCCACAACACCGACGCATGCCATCATTTAAAG
Source organism: Bidens hawaiensis (assembly GCF_021521415.1). Classification (NCBI taxonomy): domain Eukaryota; kingdom Viridiplantae; phylum Streptophyta; class Magnoliopsida; order Asterales; family Asteraceae; genus Bidens; species Bidens hawaiensis. The sequence continues at coordinate 20,492 of NW_027495992.1, forward strand.
GATGCGATCGAGAAGGATGTAAAATCAGGCAGGCTGGCTCACTTGGTAAAAAACCAAAGAATAGAAGATGAGCAACCGGAAGGAGCCTCTGCCAGCAAGAAATACAAAAGAATCTGTGTGGCTGAGGGGGGACGACAAGGGCAGACGTCAAAAAAGAGAAGCGCGCAAATCCACGGAGATTGGCGCGAGCAGCAAGTTATCTTCCCAAGAATCAGGGGAGGCCCTTCAATCAGCAGCCCTCTCGTCATCACCACACACATTGCTCATTACGAAGTGTCAAAGGTCCTGGTGGACACTGGAAGCGAATCTGACATTATGTATGAGCAATGTTTCAGAAAGTTAGACCCGGCAGTCCAAGCGCGGCTCGAGATGGTGAACGCACCAATTTGTGGTGTTTCAAATGAAATCATCCATCCCCTAGGTCAAATTCAGTTTGAATTAACTATGGGGGATGATGAGCGCAAGCGAGCCGAATTTGTCAACTTCTTGGTCTTGCCCACCACGTCATGCCACAATATGATCCTGGGTAGGGGAACGATTGCCCAATTTAATGCCGTACCGTCGCCAGCGCACGGCGCATTGGGGTTCCCTACACCAACAGGCGTAACATTTGTTTACCGCGATCATTTGTGCGCAGTGACAAGTACGCCGCGGGAAGGGAGAATGAAACTTCCAATGGCGGACAATGCGCCAGAGAAGTGGATTTTAAACCCAAAATTCCCAGAGCAAACGGTCACAATTGGCGCTACCATTTCAGACGAAACGAGATTGAGAATGAAAAGGTTGCTCACAAAATACACGTCGATCTTCGCGTGGCAACACTCCGATATGACTGGGGTCCCGCGAGACTTGGCGCAACATTCTCTTAACACGTTCAAGTCGGTGGAGCCAATTGCTCAGAAAAAGAGAATCATGGGGGATGAAAAGGCGAAGGCCATGAATGAGCAAGTTGAGGACCTGTTGCGCGCAAACATCATCCGCCCGATTCGATACCAGACGTGGGTAGCCAATCCTGTGATGGTAAAGAAAAGCAACGGGTCATGGAGGATGTGTGTTGATTTCAAGGACCTCAACAAAGCATGTCCGAAAGACTGTTACCCCCTCCCAAACATCGACGCAAAGGTGGACTCCGTGGCGCCATTCAAGCTCAAATGTTTCCTGGATGCCTACAAAGGCTATCACCAGATTCAAATGGCACCACAAGACGAAGACAAGACGGCCTTCAGAACCGACAAGGGTGTTTTTTGTTACACAAAAATGCCCTTTGGTTTAAAGAATGCGGGCGCCACTTATCAGAGACTTATGGATTCGGTTTTCAGTGAACAAATCGGAAGAAATCTAGAAGTCTACGTTGATGATTTGGTTATCAAGAGCAGGGAGGAGAGACAAATGCTCAAAGACATCGAGGAAACTCTTCAGCGCCTAACGGAAGTCAACATGAAGCTCAACCCGAGCAAATGTACTTTCGGCGCGGAAGAGGGGAAATTTCTTGGTGTAATGGTCACTAAGGATGGTTTCAAGGTGAACCCTGAAAAGGTGGAAGCCATCCTTGACATGCCTTCACCATCCACCATGAAAGAGGTTCAGAAGCTGAATGGTAGATTGGTGTCAATCAACAGGTTCCTAGCGAACCACGCCAGCAAATCTACTCCATTCGTTAACACTTTGAGGAACTGCTTGAAGAAGAGCCAATTCAAGTGGACGCCTGAGGCTGAGCAAGCTTTCAGTGAGATAAAAGAATGTCTCATAAAGCTGCCCGCGCTCACAGCTCCACTTCCTGGCGAAACCCTTACATTGTACTTGTCAGCTGGAGACCGCGCCATCGGCGCAGTATTATTGGTGGATCGCAAGGGGATCCAAACGCCAATATACTATGTGAGTCGGGTGCTGACAGACCCTGAGACGCGCTATTCCATCATGGAAAAGTTAGTTTTGTCACTAACACACGCGTCGCGCAAGCTTCACAGATACTTCAATGGTCATCCGATTGAAGTTCTGACAGGTTACAACATCCAGCAAGTCTTGCGACGCCCCGCGCTCTCCGGAAGGCTGACAAAGTGGGCGTTGGAATTAGGTGAACACACGATCACCTATAAGCCCCGTCCAGTAATAAAGGGTCAAGTTTTAGCGGATTTCATCACGGAAATCCCAGAGGGAAAGATTGAAGAAGCTCAGCGCGAGGTAGACCCTCCGCGAGCAAATGATGAAGAAGATGTTTGGAGGCTATTCACTGATGGAGCCTCCAACAGCGAAGGGTCAGGCGCAGGCCTCAAACTGGTGGACCCTGATAATCATGAATATACTTATGCTATTAGGTTGGACTTCAAGAGTACCAACAATGAGGCTGAGTATGAAGCCCTGCTGGCTGGTCTGCGCATTGCGCGCAAGTTTGGAGTTAAAAGGCTAGAGGCCCATGTTGATTCTTACTTGGTAGCTGCACAAGTCAATGGCCTTTACGATGCCAAGGAGAACACCATGCCTCTATATCTAGAGCAGGCAAAAAAGCTCGTTGAGCAGTTTGACTTCTTCAAAATCATACACATCTCGCGCAGCGAAAACAAGGCCGCAGACGCGTTGAGTAAGATGGCATCAACTAATTTTGATCACTTTGGCAAAGATGTCAGGGTGGAAGTGATGAGCAACCCGTCAGTGCAAACGCAATCTGTCCTTGTAATTCATACAACCCCTTCATCCTGGATAACTCCAATAATGGAATTCCTGAAGGAGGGGAAGTTACCGGACGATCGCGCACAGGCGAGAAAGATAAGACACAAGGCGCAGAACTATGAACTACTTGATGGTACATTATATCGACGCTCTTATCATGGACCACTCATGAAATGCCTGGATGCTGAAGAAGCAAGCTATGTGATTAGGGAGATTCACGAAGGAATCTGCGGAATACACGCTGGCCCGCGCATGGTGGTTGCCAAGGCAATGAGCTCAGGCTACTATTGGCCAGGCATGTACTTGGATGCGCTAAAAGAAATCCAAAAATGCAAGGCATGTCAGAGCTACGCGCCAAACACCATGCGGCCAAAGAACAACTTGATTCCAGTGACCTCCGCATGGCCTTTCCACAAATGGGCCATTGATATTGTGGGGCCCCTGCCGCAAGCGCAAGGGCGAGTGAAATTTTTGGTAGTGGCAATAGACTATTTCACAAAATGGGTTGAGGCCAAGCCACTAGCAAAAATCACAGCAGAGGCGATGAAGCAATTTATCTGGAGCCACATCATTTGCCGTTTTGGCCTTCCTATGGAAATTGTGAGCGACAATGGCAAACAATTCACTGACAGGAAGATATCCAGCTGGCTCAAAGAATTGCACATCAACCAAATCTTCACTTCGGTCTACCACCCTCAGGGGAATGGCCAAGTGGAGCGCGCGAATCAAAGTTTGTTAAATGGGCTGAAGAAAAGGTTGGAGGGAGAATCCCATTCTTGGGTCGAAGAGTTACCTAATGTCCTGTGGGCGCACAGGACATTAAGCAAAACTAGCAATGGCGAATCCCCGTTCAGCCTAACCTATGGGACAGAGGCTATGATCCCAGCAGAAATTGGATGCCCATCCCATAGGGTACTCATGATGAGCAAGACTGATAACGAGCGCGAAAGAAGATTGGACCTTAACTTGCTTGAAGGGCGCAGAGAAGCGGCTATCATCAATGAAGCCAAATACAAGAAAAAGCTGGAAAAATATTATAATCAGCGCGTTAAAGAGTGCCACTTCAAGAAAAATGATTTTGTCCTTCGAAACAATGAAGCTAGCCGCGCAATACCCCCAGGAAAAATGTCCCCCAATTGGGAAGGACCTTATCAAATCTCAGAAGAATTGGGGAAAGGCGCGTACACTTTAAAAGATTTGAATGGAAAAAAGATACCGCGCGCGTGGAACGCAGCACAGCTTAGAAAATGCTTCATGTAAAAATTCAAATATGTAATCAAGGCTTTTAAGCCATCATGAATGATGATTCGCGCTATCTTTCAATATTTGTTCTATTACCTTTGCATACATGTTTCACACTTCCTTTATTAATTTGGAGCAATATGACAACACTATATTGACTTCAAAAACAAAATAAAACGAAGTAAAACATACATGCGCGAGCCTTAGCTCAAACGCGTTAACGAGTCTTAACTCTAAAACGTCAGGGCCTTAGCCCAAACCTACGAGCCTTAGCTCAAACACGTTAACGAGTCTTAACTCTAAAAACGTCAGGGCCTTAGCCCAAAAACAAAGAGCCTTAGCTCAAAACACTCACAAACATCCATCTTACATCCCGCGCAGCCTGATCATAAAAATCCCTAAACACAACTAAGGCAAAGTACATGCCAAATCATAGTTGTTAAGGTCTCAGGTCGAGGTCGCGCGCGGAATAAAAGTGGATATCTGAGTAACACATGCTGACATGTAATGGCTAAAACTCATATAAAAAACGCGCGACAACGACGCGCAAAAAAGGAGTAGTGAAAAGTCATCGCGCATGTCAGCATAAACAAGATACTGCGAAACCACTTACAAAATAGGACTATGGTTAAGTAAATAATTTCCTTACAACCTTGTTCTTATTTTAACGTGCAAGCATATCTTATATCTATACAAGCAAACATGAAGAGATGAATGGAAATGCGCAAGATGTGAAAAAGGGAAAACAAATTTGATTCCATAGCATTGAAATTTACAAGTGTGATGAGTTACAAATTACAAGTATAACAAAAAACAAAAAAAAAAAATTAGAAAGATGAAGGGCTTCTCAAGTCTCCACGTCGACGTCAGCCACTTCATCACCCTCATCATCTCCCGCAGCATCTGGCGCGGCCCGCTCCTCATCTCCGAACTGACCATAGTCAAGTTCTTCCTCCTCAATGGAGTCTTCTATCACGACGGTCTCAGGAGCAGATTCTTTCGCCGCGCCAGGGCCGCTGGCAGGGGCAACATCCCCCGCGCCACCATCATCGCCACCAGCCCCCTCGCATTCATCGAGCAACTTCTTTAGCGCGCCGAGGTCGGGCTGGTCAGCAAGCGCAGCTATCTGCAAATCATTAGAAAAGGATTGAGTACAAAAAACTTGGAAAATTAATCAAGAAAAATTCATTAAGGTCAAGGTACCTGCACAAGGATGGGGATGGGAGTATTCATATACTTCTCCCCCACCGCGGCCATGTCCGCGCAGGCCGCGTCGCTCTTGTAAGGGTACTCGGATGGGTTCTTTTTCAACAGCCCATATTCATACCCATCCGTAAACCCTTCAGCTCGACCCACAAGGCGCGCGGCAGCATTGCAGTCCATCACAAGGGCCTGAAACTCGGCAGAATATTTCATCGCCAAAGCGCAACGAGTCATGCCCTGTGACACCAGCCATTGGCGATCCTGCGCGAGGCCAGCAACAGACGTCTCGAGGGCAGGAACCTGGGAGTTTAATAACTCAACAGTTTCCTTGGTCTTTTTTAGCTCCTCTTTATCAGACGCTGCTGCCGCCAAAATTTTTTCTTTCTCCGCCTGCGCAGCATCAAGTGCTTCCTGGCTAGACGCTGCCGTCGCCAAGGCCTCATCCCTATCGGCCTGCGCGGCCGCCAACTCCTTTTTCAGGCGCGCAACCTCGCTCTCCAGTGATGATTTCTCAGTGATACTCTGGACGATAGCTTGGTCACGCGCCTCCGCCTGCTGTTCCAAGACACGCACTCTCCGCGCGTACTTGACAACTTCGGCCTCCGCCATCTGCTGCTTCTCCCGCGCAGCTTGGAGCTCATGCCCGTGCTTAATAAAGGCGGTGTTGGCACTTGCTCGGTTTTCGCTGAGCTCCGCCTGGAGTTTCTCAGCTCGTGCGCGAGCATCAGAAAGGTTCCAGGCAGCCACCTTAGCCTCTTGCTGGGCTGCCACAAGAGCATCGCGTACTTTAATATAATCACGATGAAGCTCTTGGGAGGCAGCAAAGAAGGCTGACCCAGCGAAAATGTGATCGTTGAGCAAGTCAGCGCGGGTGCGCTCCTCCTGATACCTCCTTTCAGTAGGAGGCACGACATGAGCCCAGAAGTCCTCGCATACGCCCATGGATTGGAAGGAACTGTCTTCATTAATATTCCATCTCGGGCGGTAAACGTGGTCACCTTCCTACAAAACACAAGAAATGTTCTAAGTCATAAAACATACTTATATGGAGGTACGCGCAGCGGAGCAACAAATTAAAACATACCTGCGGGGATGAAGCAGAAAAGTCAGCGCCAGCCCCACCAGAAGTCTGCGCTGCGAAGTCTTGTGGCATCGCAGGGCTGGCGCGGTCTCCCAAGGAGTCTTCAGCTTGAGCCCCCTCATCCTCCTCATCTTCTTCAATAGGCCTCTTCTCCTGCGACCTGGAGGGCTCCAAACTAGCCTCGCGGAGAGGGCTGCGCGTAGGAGGAGGCGAGGGAGGTCTCGACGCCGCCAGTTCGGCGCGCAATACGGCTTCCTGCTCCTTTGTAATCCCAATAAGGGGAGACTCAGCACTAGCAGGAGCAGGACCAGAACCAGCGGCGCCGGCAACGGCGCCAGGAGTGTCACCAGCACCTTGTACGCCAGCTACAACTCCTATGAACAAATCAACAACAAAAAAGGGTTTATGATTTGATCAAAACAAAAAATTCAGAAGACAATGGCGCAAAACATACCTTCGCGCAATTCTGTTCGCGCGTTGAACATCGCCATAAAGTTCATTCTACCCTTTTCTGAGGGTAGAACAGGGGACTTAGAAGCAGCCCCCGGCGCAGCATCAGCACCTTGTTGCGCCTGAGGCTGATCTGCTACCGTCGCCGGTCCTGCAAACATTCAAATGCGAAAAGATGTAATAAAAGTTCAATCAGAATTATGGGTAAGCAAAGTATACCTTTCGCAGGCGCGGCACTGCTTCTCTCTTCAGCCGCGCGAAGGGAGGAGGTCACGCCACCATACCTCAAGTGGACAGGAGGTCTGCCCACTTTCACAGGCAGGGAAGCTAAAGAAACCTTGGTGGTAAACACCAGGGTTTCCTCAGGTCCCTTCGTTTGAGCATGGGGATGAGCGACAGGGGTGTCGTCTTTCTTCTGTCTCTTACTGCCCCCTGCGCCGGATTTCCCCTTAGCTTTGCGCTTTAGTAGGGGCGCCTCCTCTTCCTCCTCCTCCTCTTCCGCGAGCTCCAGCTCGTAGTTCTCCAGCGCATCTACAATACATGCAACACAAGTGTTAGCAAAATTTGGTATTCTAAAGGAATAAGCATAAGTGCGAAGGCTTACCAGGCGCGTCGCTATCAAAGTCAAATGCCAGATCGACAGGGATGAACATGTCATCGAAGCGATCTGGGAAGCCCACCTCCCCAGCGCCAAGCGCGACGGAGCCACCCTCCACTTGATCATCATAAGCGGCGTGGATATAATCCTTGGTGACTGCGCAAAAACAAGTCAAGTGATATCAGCAAAAAGAATTATGTTCGCGCAGAAAAAGAAATAAAGCAATCAAATAAACTTACACAACCCGTCGACTTGGATAACGGGCTCAAGCGCGCTGTCGGTCCACAGCTTACTCATGCCGACCCCCACCAGCGCCTCCTCGCGAATTTTCTTGGCGGGGGATGGTTCGGTGGTCAGTTTCTTAACCCAAGCGCCGGTTGGGTTCTTAATAACATCCGCATCCGCGGGCGCGGAATCGATCGCGCGCATCGACATGCGGATGGGGATTACACCAGCCCTAATGTAGAAGAACCTCTCAGACCAGTCATGAAGGCTCTTGAATGACACGGTGCTGCACTTAACCTTCTGACTGCGAGGAATAAAGGAGATCCAAGAATCTTGGATCTTGGGCTTGTAAAAAAATTGAAAGCGCCGAGGGGTGGGCTCCTCGCGCTGTGATTTGCACATGAACTCGAAATGAGTCATGCGCACAAGTCCAAACGGATGGACTTGGGATATATGAATCCCGAAAAAACGTAACACCGCGCCTACAAACCTTGTCATCGGAAGACGAAGGTTGCAGTGGGTGAAAAAATGGGTGTATAGTGAAATATAGCCGGGAGGCGGGTCCGCCGCCGTCTGCCCGGCCACAGGCAACATGCAGCCAAACACAGGGGGGAAACCCTGTGACGAGATGAGGCTGTCGAGATCGGCCTGCCTCAACTTGCAGGGGATTTCATTCCACCTTTTCGTGGCCTTGGTCCTCCCTACTTCCTCCGATGTGGTCTCAACAACCCTCTTCCCCTTGCCCTTTTGCTTTAATGTCGACATTACCACAGATTTCACACGGCGTCTTCGAGAGGCAATAGAGGTGATTGAGGGGTTAGAGGAGTCTGAACTATCAGACATACAACTGCAGCAGCAGATAATCGAAGATTCGAAACGATGAATACACTCAACTCGGAATATGAAAGGCAGAAATTCGAAAATTAGCAACAATGAAGATGAAGATAAAAAATTTTTCCTAAGGGCCTGCTTTTATAGGCCCAGGAGAGAGAAAAGTGGTAACTGTTCGGATTTCACGCGCCCCCACTCGCAGGTGTAAGCCAACGAGGGCGCGGCACGTGTCCCTAACACTGTTGAGGGGACATAAAAACGTAACGGACCTGCCACGGAGCAGAGACGCGCCCCCACTCGCAGGTGCAAACCAATGAGAGCGCGACACGTGTTCCAGACAGCTGTGCGAGAGGACATGAAAGGCAACTGTAGCACCTCGAGCACACGAAATGTCTGACACGTTTACGGCGCACGACACCACCAGCCAACCACGTGTTTGGACCCTTCGTTTCAACCAAAATGGATAGAACAAGGCGCAACGATGGAAACAACCAAGAAAACGACAAAACCCCATCAGTAAGTCTAATATCTATCTTACCGCGCTAGCGCGAGATAAGACACACATTAGACTGGGGGGGCTTGAAGAGGTATGTACCCGCCTCAACACCGAGCAAGGCGGGTCAACCCACAAGATAAACACATTATGAAGGCACAAAGCCAAAACCTAGGCGCATGGCGCATACAAAACATGCTCAGGCATCATATGCCCAGGCACACATATGCTCGACCATCACATATGCGCGCGGCGCATATCACATGCTCGTGCATATCACATCTGCCCAGGCACACATATGCTCGCGCATCACATATGCGCGCGGCGCACCAGCGCGCGGCGCATATCACATGCTCGTGCATATCACATCTGCGCATGAAATATCTGCGCGTGAGAATAAAGAGAAGACCTCGCGCATCCTCAGGATTGGCGCATATCACACATGCACATAATCGACCTCGTCCTTATCCAAATCAGGATTAGGGCAGCCTTGATTGTGCACGTCAGACAACCTTCCAGAAGGCATCTTTTTAAGGAGTAAGAATATGCTGATGTTGACAGCTGCCAAATGAAAGGTCGACAACTCAGCATGACACATGTGCTACCACGTGATTACAACCAACGAGAAAGCGCCAGGTGTCCCAGAGGACACGTGGCGCAGTGCGATTGGAGGAGGCCAACGAGGTTGAGCCCAACCAGTGGAAACCCTAGCACTATAAATACAGCATCAACTCCACTTTGATGGACACATTCATACTCAATCATTGACAGTTACAGGCAGTGATAATTCAATCATATTGAATTACATTCACTCACATTCAGTTACATACAAACACACAGTCACACAATCATACAGTATTCAGCTATTAAGCAATACTCTTGAGATTCCCTTACTCTCACATTATTATCTTCTCCTACACAAACTTATTCTCACGCCGGAGGGTTACCCCAAAGAGGACCCCTCTGTCCCTTTCTGAGGGGTAAGTTAACGGCGTTGTTCATTTTGTAGGTGGAAGAACACAGATCCAGAAGAACCATCGGTGAAATAGTACAATCAAAACCCGAGGAAAGTAGATCTGCTACCAGTGAGTAGATCCACGTTTCTTCACTAATAAAAATTAAAGATTATTTATTTGTGACAAAAACCCAAATAATTTTCTTGATTAATGTTTAATATAGCATGATGATTGGTTCATTTGATGCTAATTTACTTCACAAATCAATCCAAGAAGGCAGGATGAAAAACAGAGTACTCTGTTTTTATTATTATTATTATTATTATTATTATTATTATTATTTACTTTTAGGTCTATTATTTTGTGTGACTAAAAAACTTCATTAAACTATTATAAAAATAGGATCTCAAAGCCAACTTGTGTGTTCTGGATGTCGGAATCTTTTACTATATCCTGTTGGAGCCACGTCAGTATGCTGTGCCGTTTGCCATGCTGTCACACCTGTTCCTCCACCTGGTAAATCACAATTTGATCATTTTTTTTTGTAAGTTTTTAGTTTTTAGAAAATATATAGTTTTTCATAAAATGGGTTTGTAATTTAGGCACGGAAAATGCACAACTGATTTGTGGAGGCTGTCACACATTGCTCATGTACATTCGTGGCGCGACAAGTTACAATCACCATTAACTTAGCCTTAGAAGGTAATCTAACATTCGAACTCTTAATAATTCTCATACTCACTCAATTAGATTTGTTAAAGTCGTGCTAAACATACCCCTCCCCTAGTATCGTTACTAAATATTCTTTATTTTACTAATAAATTAGTAAAATCAAGTATCTACTTTATCTACTAGGGCATGTTTAGCCTACTCTATATGTTAAACAAAAGAATTTTGAATCTTTTGGGCTGCAAATCAAGTAGCACACGTGAATTGTGGAAGCTGTAGAATGCTTTTGATGTACCCGTATGGAGCTCATTCTGTTAAATGTGCAGTTTGCCATTTTATTACCTCTATCGGGGTTAGCACAAAACCTTAATTTCTTTAGTTTGTGTGAACGTAACAATCTTATGATGTATGTTTTTTTATGGACAGGCATCCACAACCGATACAGAACAAAAGTTCAACGCCTAAATTCTATGGTTTTAAATCCATGGTTATCGTGCAATGCATAGAGTTATGAATTTTCTCTTGCTTGAGATGACTATTATCTTTTTTTTTATAAATATTACAGTGATTAAGGAATAAGCCTAGGTTTTGGTTAGTGGGTCTTGGGTACGAGAAATATCTGATTATGTGAGAAAGCTTATGGGTTGTAAGTTGGTGTTTGATTAAGGTTTTTAATGTTAATGTTGATAGTTGATAGTTAGTACATGTTTGTTTTGTTGCCTTAGATAACACGGTATGAAGGAAGTTTTGTGGGGGGTTTCGTTGACTTTTAATTCAAGCTACAAACTTGTCATTTCTTGGTTTAATTGGTTGAATCTTGGATAGAAAGTGACTAAAGATAATGAAGGATAAGCATCAAAGAAAAATAAGATGAAAGAAGAATCATGTGTATTGTTTATCCTAATTACTAAATTAATGTTAAGTTGTAAAGAATGATATTAAACCCGTGAAAAAAGGTTAGTTATGTCATTTTCAAGTTATGTGTGACATGAAAGCATGTTACGAAGTTCCCAAATTCACATCTTTGAAGATTTGTGGTATTTAATGAAAGAGTCGTACAAGGAAGAAAATGACTTTTCAGACCATAAAGCCATAAAGGATAAGTATGATGATAAAAAGATGGAAGATAGATTCATGTGAAAGTTTTAAAATCAAATAGAAAGAAAATAAGTTTTATTAGAAGATTAATCTTTTTGAAATCAAATATTTAATATGTTGTTCTAAGTGTAAAAAAAGTGTTAAAAGTAATGAAATTACATTTTAACTTAATCTTGTGTGTCTACAAAAGAGAAGAAACCTCAATATACAACTCAGAAACTGGAATGAAATAACAGATCCTAACTCAAGTCTGTGGGCTAAAAACAAACAAACCTTAACTTGAGAAATACTAATAATCTAGTATCTATATATTTAACGACCCTCTTTAAGTTGGAGCATAAATGTTAACCGTATCCAAATTATTGCTAATAAAAGTAGACATAAGACCACAATCCATCCATTCATCATGTCACACCTTCAATGTTGCCGAAATTTGAACAAGAATGTGAATCTTGGATCGGAACTTGAACCGGTATAGGACAATAGTTGGCTGGAAAAGGACCGCAATCTTAATTGGGAACACAAGCAAGAAACTAGAGTAGGAAATCCGGACAAATTCATGAAACCCGATTAGGAGCAAAAAACCGAGTCAGAAATCAGGAAAAGGATCAGAAACTAGAAGGTAAGAAACCATAATAGGAACACCAACATCTAACACGAGAATATGAGCTTGTAAATTCTGATTGACATCTCAAACAACAACTCATGGGACAAGAACAAATAATCTTAATTGTTTGCTGAACAACAACTTCGGGAAATCGTATGCGATTGGTGAACCTACAATATTTTACGGTGGTTGATTTAGACTTCATTGTTTTGATTGGAAAGAAGAGGCGGCGACGCTAGTCAATATCAAGCGGATTTTGCTTTTACCAACTCATCCTTCCTAAAGTATCATAATACAAAGAGTAATTTGTTTTTATGATGATTAAATCAACAAATGATGACAACAACACACAATTTACAATAAATTAAAGTTGATATTATTTCCAAACGTCTAAAGCTTTTTTTTATTGTATATTAATTAGGAGCATTTAGAAAGACCAAAGGGTATAATTGTTGGATTCATATGCCTAAAATGCAATATGACAATGTTACTATTCGTACGTGAAACATTGAAAAAACTGTACATGATATTATCTAGTGAAGTAATGCATACAAATAATAAAAAGTAACCATAATAATCTATCTATTTTAATAAAAATCTACCATTTTTGCCAATTGTCAATACCACAGCCCTCCTCACTTTTTTTTCAACCAATTTTCATATATGGTCCTCATCTTTTAAGTCATTTCAACATATGACATGAAAATTATAGGTTTATTCCAACTAAATCCATTACTACATATAATAAGTATTCTCCATATGGATTGACAAGATACTATTTTGAAGTGTTAATTGTGTTTTATATTCAAAATAATAAACAATAAACATTCGATTCATAACATGTGAAATGAGAACAATTGACTTGGACTAAATATTGATAACGTCAGCGGCTAAGGCTTAGCCTTTAATACCTAAAAATACATATGATTTTAAAATTAAAAGTTTTCGGGTTGACCCGAAACCTAGAATCCAGACCCAAGAACCAACCCGAAATTACTTCGGTTCAGGTTCGGGTTAGTATTTTCTTGGGTTCGAGTTTCTCGGGTCAGGTTAGTTTGGGTTCATTTATGGGTTTTCTTAGGTTGAGTTTCATGTTACGGGTAAAAGTGGCAGCCCTACTTTCAACCATTATAAATAAGAATCACTACATTCATTTTATGCAACTTTAAATCTTCTAATATTCTTTTAACTCGGAATAATCACTATTATTTGAAAATGGTTTTAATGTTATTATGTAATTTTCATTTTTCTGGCAATTACATTAATATGAAATAAACAAATTATTTTGTTATATTTAAATTTTCGGTTTTTATGTTGCTTGATTATACAATTTTTAATTGTAAAATATAAAGTCAATTAAAAATTTGTCATACACAGAATATTAATAACAACAAATTTATCATGATCAATCAATTTCAAATTGTAAAGATTCTAAGAATAATTATATCATCAATGTTCAGTTATATGGATTTTGGGATAATTATGTTTTTTTTTGGATAAACTGAGGAGATGTTCTCAAATGACATCAGATTAATTGATTAAAAGCTATGACATTTTATGTGTATGAATATTTTTTTTATTAGTATCATGGATATACATTATCATTTATCTAGAGTTGGTATGTAATTGGAGAACCTTTTTTGTCACACGGACAACTATATATAGCTATATCAAGAGTTATAAGCAGCCATAAATGTTATTTTATTAAGAATTACAAGCAAACATGGACTAAAAGTTTTGATTTTTGATAAACAATGTATACCTGCTAATACAATCACAAATGTAGTGTAAATGAAAGTTTTTACCTATTTGTAACATATTTTTGTAATCTTAGTTATGTAATTCCTGTAATTTTAATTTAATTGTAATTGTATTAACAATATATGATTAATTTATTGACTGCATTTCACTTAATGGTCAAAGTTTAAAATTTTCAACAATTACCCGTATAATACACGGGCCTCAAACTAGTATTTGTATAAACAACAACATTGCAAGTGTATTTTAGGTTAACTCTTTGTGCATTAATCATAACTAATCAAGACTAATTAATTATGAGATGTGATCTTATAATATAACTAGATGGTTACTCCGATTTAGCTAGTTCAAAATGGTTAGTTGAAATGTTAAATTGGACCTATTAAAAGTAAGACGAAAACCCAAGGTTAGTCATCTCATTTTCTTGTTGTGTGTTACATAAAAGCATATTAGAAGTTCCCAAATTCGCTATTTGAAAACTTGTGGTTTTAATGAAATAGTTGTACATGGAAGAAAATGACTTGCTAGACCATAATGAATTAGTATGATGACAAAAAGATGGAGGATAGAGTCATGTGAAAATTTTATAAAACAGAACAAGAAAAGTAAGGAAAGAATTGTGGTATACAATGAAAGAATTGTACAAGGAGAAAATGTATTTCTAAACCTCATTTTATAAACAATCTAAAAAAGAAAACTCGCAATCCAGTACCTTCGAATTTTAACAATCACATGTAAATCTGGATAATCATGCACAAACACATGGTCTCATAGATATAACCATGAAACAAAAAGATTGACAAAGAAATACAATCACTTGTAGCGACGGAGCACACAGATGAAACTATGGGAATGTATATTCATGTGGTCGGTCATGCCCATGGTGTTAAAATCTTAAATCTTAAAATGGTAATATAATCCTCCAATTACAGAATTAACTCAACTTGAACACCTAACTTCATTTTGTTTTAAAAAAGAGCACCTGCCTTTCGTTATTCATGTTGTAGGCGCAAACCCTTACAAACAAGCAGATATTTAGATGGTTGAGCTTATAGAACCAGGTCAAGAGAGTTTGGGTTAGAATGCGTTTCAGGTCGGAAGTGGTTCATATCAGAACGGTGGTGGTGATTCAGTTCTTTGAATTTTGTTAAAAAGTGATTTTATTCATTGTTTTTTGTGTAAAAAGTATTCCGGTTTGTTTATTTTTGTTAAAAAAGTAGTCCGATTCATTTTTTTTAATTAAAAAAGTAGCTCGGTTAGTTTATTTTTATTAAAAAAAATGGTTCTGTTAATTTATTTTGTTTAGAATAATTTAATTTAAAAAAACCACTATTTTAAGCCACAACATATCCATGTCATAAAAAAAATTCCTTGTTGGCAGCCAATAGGTCGAACTTGGAGTATTGTGGTAAATTTTAAATCTTGCCTTAACGCCGGCCAATACGATAAAGTTTGGATTATTAAAATCCAATATCTCTTTCAATCAAAACTATTATATCAAATACCCAAATGCGAATTATAACTCTTCAATTTCAAAAGGGCATTTGGTCCAATAGTATTTAGGACTCCTCTAAAAGTCTAACTAGCTCATTTACAAACCAAATCGAGCTAAAATCTAACAAACATTTGAATTCAAATGAGTTTCGAGCGTTTGGACTTTGGACATCCCCTTTGGTGCTTAGTTCACTAGTGTTCTAATTGGTTTGTTTCTATGTTTTTCTTTTGCTGTTAAAAAAAAAAAAATCTAAAAATAGCTGTTAAAAAGAAAAATAATTTAATTAATTAAATAAACTCTTGTTATTGGCTAACTAAAGTGTATCTGTTCAACGGAAGCTGCTGCCCAAAATTCAATTAATCCGTTTACTAGTCTCCATTTCAATTCAACACCACCTGCAATTCAAGTAATAATATTCCAGATCCGATCACTTATTATTATTATTATTGACTTCACCGGCAGCTTACTTTATCTTATTATTACAATATAATATGCCGGTGTCTGCTTCCGCTATCTATTTCCTTAGTCTCCGAGGCGATGTCCTCATTAATCGCCTCTACCGTGATGACGTCGGGTCAGTTTCATTATTATTATTATTATTAGGTTTACATGTTTTTAGTAAGTAAATTATCTGTGGTGGATCTAATTATTGTGTTATAATTAATTGTTATGTTTAGGGGAAATATGGTTGATGCATTTAGACTCCACATTATGCAAACTAAGGAATTAGGCACCTGTCCCGTTCGACAGATTGGCGGTTGCTCCTTTTTCTATATGAGAATTAGCAATGTCTACATTGTTATTGTTGTCAGCAGTAATGCCAATGTCGCCTGTGCCTTCAAGTTTGTTGTTGAGGTGACTTATTTTCGTTTCGTTTTCGTAGAACGATTTAAGGCTAGTGTTGTTTGTTAAGTAGTTTTCTTTTTATGTAGGCGGTTAATTTGTTTAAATCGTATTTTGGTGGTGCTTTTGACGAGGATGCCATTCGCAACAACTTTGTTTTGATATACGAGTTATTGGACGGTGAGATTTGAAAATGAACCGAAATAACACAATAGGAGCTTGTTTGTGTACGTGTGTTTAACTTTAACTGAATGAACGATCAAACATGAATGGGATTTTCTTGTTTGTTAAGAAAATGAATGTGTTTGCGTTCGTTTATGTTCGTTCGTTGGCAGTATAAATGAAAGGTTCTTGAACGTAAATGAATGAATATAAGAGGGCTAAGACCAGTTAAAAGTAAATGTGAACAACAATGTGTTGGGCCTAAAAGGTTATTAAAACTAAACTAAACTGTAATCTGCCTAAAAAGTTTAAACGAATATATTAACGGATGTAAACTGGACAAAAATAAACTTAAACTAACGAAATTAAGTGAACAAATGTAAACGAGCATTAACAAACATAAATGAACGGATGGGAGACGCGTTCATGTTCATGAACGGTTCAATGAAAGTTCAGTTCATGTACGTGCCTATATTTTATTTAGTCCTTTTGTATTGTATCATGTTTCGGTCTGCTTTATCTGCTATTTTACTTGCAGAAATAATGGATTTCGGTTATCCCCAAAATCTTTCACCAGAAATATTGAAACTTTATATTACTCAAGAAGGTGTTCGCTCACCATTCTCATCCAAGGTGAGCTGTCACATGTTATCCTTTTCACTTTTGATGTAAATTAAATATTTTCTGAATTGAAGCTTGTTTGTCCATGAGCTTAAACAAACAGCCGACAGATAAACCCGTTCCAAATGCTACTTTACAAGTAACCGGTGCGGTTGGGTGGCGTAGAGAAGGTCTTGTTTACAAAAAGAACGAAGTGTTTTTGGATATTGTGGAAAGTGTTAATCTTCTTATGTCTTCAAAAGGTACAATTTAACGCTTTCACATGCGCATATGTTTAATATCTTCATTCCCTGATAAATAATATTATTGCTAATAGGCAGTGTGCTTCGTTGTGATGTAACGGGCAAGGTTCTTATGAAGTGTTTCCTTTCGGGTATGCCCGATTTGAAGCTCGGATTAAATGACAAAATTGGCCTTGAAAAAGAAGCTGAAATCAAGTCGCGCCCTACTAAGAGGTAATTTCTGGTCTCACATATGTTTAATATTTGGTCCAGTTTAATTAAATTTTTTTAATTTTACTAATTAATGCAGTGGGAAAACTATTGAGCTGGATGATGTCACCTTTCATCAGTGTGTAAACCTGACCCGATTTAATTCAGAAAAAACCGTCAGCTTTGTGCCACCAGATGGTGAATTTGAGCTAATGAAGTAAACTCACTTATTCGTTGGTGTTTAAATCTGATATGATAATATTATTCAACATATTGTAACGTTTATGTTGATAATTTATACGACAGGTATCGTATCACTGAAGGTGTAAATCTTCCGTTCCGGGTGTTGCCCACCATCAAAGAATTGGGAAGGACGCGCATGGAAGTTAATGTTAAGGTTGGTAAACAACAAACAAATGGCCGAACGGGGTTTTCTTGTTCGTGTTCAACTGTTCATTCGTTAAGAAGATGAGTGTGTTTTTTTTGTTTATGTTTGTTTGTTTGTTATTAGTATAAGTGAATGTTTCACAAACGTAAATGAACACAAATGAACTAACATAATTAAACATAGATAAATGAACATAACAGAGCGATCACCAGTTAAAGTTAAAGTTAACGACTTAACGTGAATATCAATATGTTTGGCCTAAAAATCTAATAAAACTAGACTAAATAGTAAGAGGTGATATTTTATTTTCATAAAACTAACTAAATTGTAATGGACCTAAATAATTTAAATAAATATATAAATGAACAAACTTAAACATACATGAACACACATAAATGAATGTAAACGAACATAAATGTTCGAGCGAGACATGTGTTCATGTTTGTTCGTTTGACTAAATGAAGAAAACAGATGTTCATATCCGTTCGCATATTAAATAAACGAACTTTCTGTTGAACGGTTCACAAACAGTTCACTAAATGTTTTGGTTCATTTATAAGCCTAGTCAAAGTAAGTGAATTAGGTAATGGTACAAGATGGGTTGAGCCGAAACACTTATTCACTTTAATTTCATCATTAAATAAATAATTAGTGTGTTTGATATGAATACAATAGTATACTATCTCAATGCTATTCTATTTTTCTAAATAAAATAATTAAAATGCTTTATGCATTTCAAAATATAAACCTTTTGGCCCGAATCGGCCAATTAGTAAATAAACGGGTGTAAATTGTCAGGTAAAGAGCGTTTTCGGTGCAAAAATGTTTGCGCTCGGAGTTGTAATTAAGGTTCCAGTACCAAAACAGACAGCAAAAACGAGTGTTCAAGTGACATCGGGCCGTGCAAAGTACAATGCTTCTATGGACTGTTTGATGTGGAAGTGAGTTTCTATGCTCTAATCATTGTTCCTTTTTATGATATTATTTGTTAAGTTGTGTTATTATTATAATAAATTTGCAGGATACGAAAATTCCCGGGACAAACGGAAGCAACTTTGAGTGCAGAAGTGGAGTTGATTTCAACAATTGCTGAAAAGAAGTCGTGGACTCGGCCACCTATACAAATGGAGTTTCAGGTTATAACCTTTTTATTATTAAAAAATATTATTTAAATATGAATAGTTTGAAATTAAGTTAGGAAATGGTTTAATTTTTGTGCTTTTGTAGGTTCCTATGTTTACAGCATCTGGATTAAGAGTCAGGTTTCTCAAGGTACATTTTAATAGACCTATTGACCCGTTGTATGATTCTAGTAGACTCAGGTTGACCAGCTGTATAATCTGAATATACCTAAGCTTGCAAACAAACCGAATGAACACAAACGGGGCATGTATGTTTGTGTTCATTCGTTTAACTTTGAGCATGTTTGAGATTGAGTTTGAAAAATGCTTATTGGCTTATTGGTGTTTCCAAAAAGCCAATAAGTTAAAATGTGTTTGGCAATCACAAAAATCTTTTTTTATTTTAGCTTTTTGAAAGGGTTAAAAAGCAGTTTTCCAAAAGCCCCAAATCATGGATTTTCAAAATGGCTTTTTGAAAAAGCCAATAAGCAAATAAGCATTTTTCAAACTCAATCCCAAACATGCTCTTTAATTGACTAACGATAGAAAACGAACAATTAAACGAATGGGGTTTTTTTGTTTGTGTTCGTACGTTAAGAAAATGACCTTGTTCGTATTCGTTTGTGTTGTTTGTTAATAGTATAAACAATTAAACAAACGGTTCGCGAATGCATAACGGACATAGTCGTTCCTAGATGAACAAACATAATCGATATGTTGGGCCTAAAAGCTTAATCAAACTATACTAAATTGTAAGAGATGATATTTTAATTTCATAAAGCTGAAGTAAATGTAACGGGCCCAATTATTATTAATGAATATGTAAGTGAATGTAAATGAACGAACTTAAACTTATGAACATAAATGAACGTTCATGAATATAAATGAACGAACGAGGCATGTGCTCATGTTCATTCGTTTTACTAAATGAACAAAAAGGTTTGTTCATGTTTGCTCGTTAAATAAACGGAAGGTTCATTGAACATTCGGTTCATTTACAGGCTTAAATGTTCTTAAGTTGACCTGTAGTACAATTTTAGTAAGACCCAATCGAACCCTTAAACACATTATTTTTACCCAAATCACCCCATTTTTTATACAAACGGGTCATAATTGCCGAGTGTACAGTTTACACTGCAACAAATAACATCTTTTTCGAATTTATAATGGCTAATTTTTATTTCTTTTATTTATATGTGTTTTTTTAAAGGTGTGGGAGAAGAGCGGGTACAACACGGTTGAGTGGGTCAGGTATATTACCAAAGCAGGTTCGTATGAGATTCGATGCTAGATTAAACCGCGCTTTCTTGAAGCTGTGTGCTATATAAAAAAGTTTGATTGAAAATTTAATATTTCTTTGATTTTATAAAGGCATGTTCTTTGATTAGACTTGATGATATGATGGAGAATTTGATGTGATTATATTATGTTTGACACAAGTTTCACAATGAGGGAGAAAATGTTGTCTTTATAATGAAACAAGAATCAAATGCCGTATAAATTTGAACATTTTAACTTTACACAGGTATCTTACAAGCTTTAAAGTTGCTAGCCTTTTCTAGGTTAGGGTCCCCTTTTGTACCACTTTGTGGTTGTACAAGTGTTAGCAACTCACTTTTGACTTTGAAGTGTGTCAAGTGGAGTTGTCCTTGGATTTCATTAGGGTCCTACTAGGGACACCCTCCCTATACGCCCGTATAGGGCTGTACGGGGACCTATACAGGCGTGGTATAGGCCTATGTATAGGAGGTGTCTAATGTCCCTAGAAAACCCCTTTCAATATTGTTCTGATTTTTTTAGTATTCAAATTTTCTTAGCAAAATAAGAGTATTGTAATGAAAATGAAACTTGAAAAAAAAAATTGTTTTTAAGATATTAATTTATTAAAGATGTGATATAAGTAGTTGATGAGTTTAAGGCTATTTACAAACTTAGATTGAGCCTTAGATTGAACCTTAACTTTGGATATTTATACAACATGAGGTTTTCTAACACTTTGGTTGAAGATAGGAATTCTTAGAGAAGTAGAATTAAAGTTAAGGATTTTTAGGGATAAATGATTACCCTAGGGCTTCTATTTTCTTTTTTTTGTCACACACCATAATGATATTTTCTTTACATATATTATTATTATTATTATTACTAATTTACTATTATTAATGTTTATATTATTGTTGAACTTTGATTTCTTTGTATTGCTTCATACATATGTACTTTAGAGCTGAGGGTCTCTCTGGAAGCCATCTCTTTATCCCTTTGGATAGAGGTACGGTGTGCCTACATCCCACCCTCCCCAGGGCCCAGACCATACTTATTATAGCTTTGCTGTTGATGAGATTACACTAGGTATGATTGATTGATTGAGGTTTTCTAACACTTAAGACTAGACCTATATGAAAGAACAATGAGGTGGTAAATACTTGGTAAAAATGTGACAACACTTGTAACACTTGAACATGATCATAAATTCATAATGTTCTTTTCTCAAGAAAATCAAAATCAACCTTCAAATATTTTAATATGCTGGTATTGTATTGAGTTTCATGACAAGTAAACTGCCCTTAAATTATAAAAATAACCACAATGGCTTCGAAAAGATAACAGAATTCAATAAGAAGATTGTGTTGATTTAGCAACATTGACAATTGCCTATATATTCTACTTCAACACGCAAATGTGACAACGTGTTGGTGTTTTGAGAACCACGGGATAAGACTATCATTCAAAAATAAACAATATCCAAAGGTGGTACGTCGGTATTATAAACATATCAAAAGATATGTTTTGGGCATGAAAACAAGGCTTACGAGGGCTACACAAGAAAACAAATCATATTATCGTGCAAACGTAGGCATTGTGTAGTGAAGTCGCAAGTCTACACTAGAGAGTAGAACAAGACATTATAAGAAAAGTGAATAATTAATTTTTAACTTCAAGGACAACCTTTAAAAAATTTGTATATGAGTTACTATTATTTCTTTTAGAAAATTCTACATTGAAAATGAATATAAAGAGAATTAATACACGAAACCCAAGATCTATAGTGGTTCATGTATGTGTTAACTGACACATCTTTATCCACTTATTGACATCTATCAAGTGTTTATTTTAACTTAGAAACGTCTCACTGATCAAAATAGTATGCACTTTTACAAGTTTCTCATTAATAGAATAGTAATCTTCTACCAAACATCTCACCAATAAGATTATCTTATTAAAAAGTAGTGGTTGCTTATTAAAAGTTTCAATAATCTAATTCGACTCGGTTCATATTTTTAATTTCTTAAATTAAACTCAAAATAATCAAAACACACTACCAAATTTTACATACAACAATGTTCAATTATATTTCCTAAAAATACTCTCTAATTACATTATTTTTTAGTTGAACATTTTTAACTAACAAATACAATAACAACTTTTAAGATTTTATCAAAGGAATAAAACATTACACAACTCTATTACTTACATCAAAATCAACCAAATTAACCCTAAAAAAACTAATAAAACTAAACATAACATAAACTATGTTTATTTATAACTAGTTTTTTCCTATTGCGCCAAGCAAGTCGGCTTCAATTAATTTCATTATAGTACCACATAAACAACATTGATAAAACCTAAGAGTTAAAACCCAAAAAATAAACTCGTAAAATTTACATATAAAAAAAGTTAAATATTTAAAATGACATTTATTCGGTCGGTAAAACCCGTGCATTGGTCAACCCAAGCGTCATGACAATGAGTCGACGCAAATTCAGTCAGTTTTCGGTTATGCTCATTACGGTACTAAAACTAAAACAAAAATGTCGGTAAAACTCAACTATTTACGGTCCCAACGTTGCGGCAGTGAGTCAGTAAAAGCCAAGCGTTATGACAGTGAATTAACGCAAAAAATTAAAATAACTTACTTGGCCCTATCACTCGCCGCAAAGTAAACCAATCATGATCCTACAACACCAAAGTTTTCTTTTATAATAATAATAATAATAATAATAATAAATAATTTTTTTTGAACGACCAACTAAGTAACGTCGGGCACTCCGTACACGGCCCCCATTGGCTAAAGGTAGCCCGAGCCAGCATTACATCCATTTTTTTAGAAAACAAATTACATTCATAAATCATCATTGTTTTAAAAACCGGTTTTTTACTCTTACCGGATTAGGTTAAAAAATGGTACAACCGGTTGAACCGATTGTACTGAGAGGTTCAACGGGTTGAATAGTTTACCTTATATTTCATATAAATGCAACTTTCATTCAAAAAATAACCCAAAAGTATGTTATTTCATTAAAAAATATAATCTAAAAGTTATTCTGTATTCATTTCAATGTTAATCGCTAGGTTAAAATTAATTTTTAGAATATGAGCCGCATAATATCAAAAATCTCTTGGACTTAAAATCGGTTTACCGGTTTAAACCGGTAATTTAGAAAAAACCGCCGGTTTGATGTTCTAGCAAACCGTCCAAAAATACTAGACACAGAATACCGGCCTAGTATGCGAAATCCGATATTACCGGTTCAACTGGCCGGTACGAACCGGTTTTTAAAACACTTAAATCATAAGTCATAACTACAATAATAAGTTGGTAGATTACGGCTGTAGATAAGACCCAACCCAACCCAACCCAACCCAACCCAACCCAACCCAACCCAAAGAAGCTTCGAACTTGACAAACAAATCTATCTCGTGTCAAACCTCAAAACACACAAAACACAAACACAACTACTAGTAGTAGTAGTCTAGTAGATGCAGTCAATAAATGTCCCAAAATTGCATCTTTAAAATTAAAACCCTAATAATAATCCATCTTTTTCACTTCTTCCTTTAAACCCCCCCTTTAATCAATCAATCGCCTCCAATTCAATTGATTTCAACTTCAACCCATTAAAGATCCACCTGCATTTCATCATCAACAACCATCTTCTTTCGTTTTAATGGACTCACGTGAATCATTACCACCACCATCACAACACCACCACCACCAGCAGCCGCCACCACCGGGTATGATGATGCCACCAAACTCTTACCACCTACCCAACACTGATCATCATCCTGCAATGGTTAATAATAATAATAATAATAATATTAATAATAGTAACAATTCGATGTTGCCGCGGTTTCCGTTTAACAACAATTCTGATCAGTTCGGTGACGGGTCGGGTGGGTTTAGCTCGGGCGGGTACGGCATTGAGCAGAAGAAGAAACGGGGGAGGCCCAGGAAGTATTCGCAGTCGCCCGATGGCGGCAGCGGCATTGCGCTTGGGCTGGCTCCGGCCCCGGTTAATGCGGTTGGAGGTGGGAGTTTGGAGAATTCGAATGAGGGGAGCGGTGGGACGACGAATTTGGATTCGGCTGGGAAGAAACACAGGGGAAGGCCACCGGGTTCCGGGAAGAAGCAGATGGATGCTTTAGGTATTATTATTATTATTAATATTAATTTTTTTATGTTAAAGTTGTAGTATAATAATTTTGAGTTTTGTGTGATGGACAGGTTCAGCTGGAGTTGGGTTTACTCCTCATGTCATTGTTGTTAAAGCAGGAGAGGTAATACTCTTTTTAAGTTTTTATTATACATAACTTTGTTGAAATTTATTAATAATCTTGATTTGAAATGAACAATCTTGATATGAAATTAACTGTCTTTGGTTGAAAGTAACAATCTTGATATTAAATTAACAGTCTTTGGTTTGAAAGTAAAAATCTTGATTTGTAATTAACAATCTTGGTTTGAAAGTAACAATCTTTATATTAAATTAAACGTCTCGGTTAGAAATTAACAATCTTGATATTAAGTTTACAGTCTTTGGTTTGAAAGTAAAAATCTTGATATGAAATTAACAATCTTGGTTAGAAAGTAACAATCTTGATATGAAATTAACAATCTTGGTTAGAAAGTAACAGTCTTGATATGAAATTAACAATCTTGGTTTGAAAGTAACAATCTTGATATAAATTAACAGTCTTTGGTTTGAAAGTAACAGTCTTGATTTGTAGTCAGCAATCTTGATATGAAATTAACAGTCTTGCTGTCTTGGTTAGAAAATAGAAAGTAACAATCTTGATATGAAATTAACAGTCTTGCTGTCTTGGTTAGAAAGTAACAATCTTGGTTTGAAAGTATTGAAAGTAACAATCTTGATATTAAGTTTACAGTCTTTGATTTGAAAGTAATGATCTTGACTTGTAATTAACAATAAAAGTAACAGTCTTGATATGAAATTAACAAGGTTAGAAAGTAACAATCTTGGTTTGAAAGTATTGAAAGTAACAATCTTGATATTAAGTTTACAGTCTTTGGTTTGAAAGTAATGATCTTGACTTGTAATTAACAATATTGGTTTGAAAGTAACAGTCTTGATATGAAATTAACAATCTTGGTTTGAAATTAACAATCTTGATATGAAACTAACAGTTTTGATTGAAAGTAACAATCTTGATTTGAAGTTTGCATCACTATGCCCATGTTTATTACAATTAAAGAAAGGCATTAGGGCTTTTGATAAACTCTAGTTATCTAGTTAATCATTAATGATAGTTGTAGATAAGCATGATCGAACTTCTAATTAGCTCGATCACAAGGTTAATTGAATAGGTTTGTTAATGGGTTCAGTTAAATTGCAGTTTCTTGAAAGAAAGATTGTTATATTAGGTGATCTTGATGATTTTGAGGCTTATTATTTGGTTCTGTTAATATATTTCGTCTCCTTGTTTAGGAGTTTTGAAAATTTCTGGCTTTGTAAAAACTATGAACAGAATCATGACAAAATATGCATATTTTTTTTGTGCGTTTCTTAAATGGCTGTATGTTGAAAAGTGTATTCTATGCATTTAATTAGTAACCGGACCTCCGACCACTTTCTTTAATATGCCTGTAGTGTCAAGTTTCATGAGACAAAAGAGGTATTTATTATAAGTATTGCTCATTTGTCCACTTTTATAGGTTTTCTTTTCCTCTTCTGATATTTTATATTCTCTTAGTTTTGATGATGCATATTTAATGCAATATTGTTTTGATTATCTGTAAGTTACAAACTTACAATTATATCTTACATATGGAACCTACTAAAAGTTTCTTGATTTGTATTAATTGTTTTAACAGGATATATCTGCAACAATGATGTCGTTTTCACAGCAAGGACCTCGTACTGTTTGTATTTTGTCTGCCAATGGTGCTATTAGCAACGTCACACTTCGCCAACCCGCATCGTCTGGTGGCAGTGTAACTTATGAGGTTTACACTTTTGCTCCTTTTGTAAACTTATACAATTATAAAGGCATTACATTTTAAGTTCTTGTGAGTATGTGTATGCAGAATATTTTACTTATTATTGCTTAAGTTAGTGTCTTTTGTTTGTGTTAATGTCACTAAGGGAGAGGATAATGAGAAAACCAAAAAACTCCATACTCACATATGATATTAGTACTACATATATGCATATATGTATCATGAAGTTTTCTAGTTTTTTCACGAAGGTAGTTTTCACATGATTATTCTCCTTGTCATTAAATACTTCAATGGCAACCAAGTTTCGTTTTAAGGCCATTTGAACACCAAAAAAAGAGGTTTAACCTCTCAAGTTATAATTTTGTTTTATATAAAGACTGTATGCATCAAATATTTACACATGTTGGTGTAAAACAGTACATTTTTTCACCAATTCTTTCTTTTGCAATGCATAATCTGGTTTTAAATATCGATTTTTTTCAACTATGCGCTTCAAGTTGACACACTAAGATGTTTCACTTATAATGTTTTCTTTATGTTAAGTTAAGAACACATACATTGGGGTGGGATCCGGTACAAATAATATTAACATACTAAAGATACAAATAACTAGAGTAATTGCAGTTTTGAACTAGAGTAATTATGTTATAAAAAATAATATAATGTCATAATAATTACTCTAGTTCAAAAGTTTAAGTAATAATAATTACTCTAGTGTTAACATAATTACTCTAGTTATTTGTACAACTCTCACAATAAAAGTCATTTGTATTTGATCCAAACCCCACATACATTTACTATGCATTTTTAAAATTATATTTACGGTTTTGTATGATTGGGTATTTTATTTTAGTTCCAGGATGTATACAAATTAAAGATAACCAGCCCAGATCATTAAATTGATTTATGTGAAAAGACCTTTTATGTAATCGATTTTTTTATTATTTATTATTTTTTTATTTTTTGTATTTTAATATGTTTTGCATTTTCATATTACAACTATACTCCTCCATACACAGCAGTTTAGTTTACTTTTTCTTAACCGGATAAAGTATCATGTTTCAAGATTTTAATGTTAAGATTAATTTGAATGTCCTAATAAAGCGATTCTTGTTTCAGATTAATATTAACACGTTTGACCCTTATCAACCGTTTTAGCTCAACCATTTTAGTTAACCGTTTCAGGGCCGTTTTGAGATAATATCATTGTCAGGCTCCTTTGTGCACTCAGAAATTGATGGTACCAGTAAAACGAGTGGATTAAGTATTTCTCTTGCTGGCTCAGATGGTCGAGTTTTGGGTGGCGGTGTTGCTGGGGCGCTGGTGGCAGCAGCACCCGTACAGGTTTCTCTCTCTCTCTCTCTCTCTCTCTCTCTCTCTCAGTACAAATATTATATGCGAGTGAATGCATATTAACAATGGTTTGTGTATCAGGTTGTTGTCGGAAGCTTCATTGTAGATTCAAAGAAACCAAAGTCTAGTCTTGGGCCATCACCGGTTGCAGCGCCAAACATGTTGAGTTTTGGTGGCAGTGGAGGGGCGGTTCCCGGTGCAAGTCCACCATCTGAAAGCGAAACATCTGATGAAAGTGGGGGCAGCCCTCTTCATAGGATCCCTGGCTCCTATAACAATGCCACCCAACACCACCAGCAACAACAGCAGCAGCCGCAGCCACCTCAGCACATGCAAAACCTTCCCATGTATTCCAACATGGGCTGGCCTGGATCCACCATCAACATGCTCCCCAATTGATTCAAAATATTTATGTTTTTCTACAATAAATCTGACATCATG
This sequence comes from Bidens hawaiensis, assembly GCF_021521415.1. NCBI lineage: Eukaryota > Viridiplantae > Streptophyta > Magnoliopsida > Asterales > Asteraceae > Bidens > Bidens hawaiensis. The sequence continues at coordinate 48,459 of NW_027495992.1, forward strand.
AGGATGATGGTGGTGACGGTGGTGCTAACGTGCGTTATGCTTGAAACAATCTTTTTTCTTTTCAAAAATTCATTTTTTATTTTATCTTGTGGATTAATTAGTCTTTCGGAATCAGTGATTGAACATGGTTAGTTGGTTAGTACAAGATATTGATCTATCTTTTAGTAAAAAAAACTTGATGAAACTTTGGATTTAGGAATCAAGATTGAATGTACTTCTGGAATCAATTTGTTGTTATTCATGTTTCATAGTCTCTTACCGGTTCGTCACAGGTGTATGCCACAAATTGCATATGCATAAATCAGTGTTTTCATAACCGGATTGGGTATGGCATAAGTGCAACCCAAATCAACAATATGACATAAATTGTGTGGTAATGATAATAATCTTAGATCAATTAGCATGTTATAACTAACACAAGCATATCCAAGTTTTAACAAACTGAAAATATGTGAACATAATGTATAAACTACTTAAAATACAAGCTGCATAATACCTTCTAGTTTAGAGTGCACCTTATTTTCCAAATTGACATGAACTCACTTTCCTATAGATCTTGTTTTAGAACTTGCAACTTGTTAACTTGTTATGAGAAAGTATGTCTTCTGGTAACCAGTAAGCGATATTGAATCGAATCGAGTAATCATCTTCTTCGTCCCCTAAGATCTTCTGTTTGCTCTATATCTTGTGATTTCTTAACAAAGGACCATGACAATGGGTTTGACAACTGTAATGGAAAACATTAAGAATCTGTCTTTAAAACTGAAATTTCATGTATTTGAAACATGAATGAGTCTTTATGGAGATGTTTTATGATCCACATGTGAAGATATGATTTTAAAAAGCGTGCATGTGTAGAGTATTTATGAATAATAAACCTTCCTTTGACCTGACAGAATTAACCACATCTAGAAGTTTTGTAATCTTCAGTTTTAAATTGAAGTGTGATTTATGAGGTCACCTCTGTTTCAAACCATTTAAATGGTTTTTAAATGTTTAAACACAAGTCTTTAGTGCTGATTATTAAAAATTCCTAAGCTAACCAACTCATCATTAGCTTTTACAAAGCTAGCTATTTCTTAAGTCTTCTATAAGACCATGTGTTACCATGACACTGATGGCATGAAAGACTTGCCACATTAAGCCATTGTCGTAACATCGTGAAATTTTCGGATTAAAAATGCCAAGTTTTTAAAGTCCAAGAACTAAAAAGAAAATTCTGTTTTCTCGTTTGATCGCGATACGCCATCCATCAAGAACCAACGTCATCGCGTATCGTGATAACGTGGTTAGACAGTGAGACACGTGTCCCCACGTGGCACTGCGTCAGCCACGTGGCACCACGTGGCACTGCGTCAGCCACTGGCACCACGTGGCGAAGCTACTTGGTGATTCATCAAGGCTAGTCGCGATACGCGACGACCTGTCTCTTGGACCATCGCGTGCGATGGGTCCTGAACTCAGCCTATAAAAGGAGGTCACCAGCCCTCTCACTCATTACACAAATTCAGTTATCACCTCTCTCTCAAAATATCACTCTCTCACAACCTCGATAAGTGTGCTGATATCCTCGTAATCCGTGCCAAAACCGACGTTACCTCGAAATCCATGCCACACACCAACAATGATGCATTGAAGTGTGTGCCATCCCGATACGACCTGACGTCCCGCCTCGAAGTGCGTGCCGACGATTATTGAAGACCAGTGAACCTCGTTTTGGGTAAAAGAAAGTGTTGATTAGGATTCTCAAGAAAATGTAAAGGCGTCGAAGTGCTGCTCAAGTGTCTAGGGTATAATAAGCCAACCAAGATAGGGATAATGCCCGAATAAAATATTAATATAATATTAAAAGACTTAAACCCTAGTCGAGGGTACACTCGATACCTCGAAAATAAACAAAAAAAGTATAACAAAGAAAAGTATAAATAAGAAATATGTGATGTAAAATATATCTTTGTTATTGATATTATTATTATTATTTGAGTTTTTTAAATAATAAATAAACAAACAAATAAAGTATACTTTTCTTCTTCGTTTAAGAAAAATAAACGAGTAAAACTAAAGGTTTAACTTGTAAAAGAAAGAAAAGTATTTTGAACTAAAAGTTCATAAAGAAAATATAATCGAGGTAAAGATTATACAAAAGAGACTAAAGGTCCTAAGCCAGATTAAAGATCTGGTAATAACAAAAGGTTATACTCATACTATAGGTCTGAGATAGCTCAAAAAAGACCGATAAGTGAAATGAAGCCGATCCTTTAAAAGGTGAATACGCCCCAAACTTTTATAAACTTGTATTATCGAGTCAAATAAATTGATTACATGAGATTACGTATCTCTAAAACAATATAAACAAAAGTAATCGTTGGCCCTCAGGCTGTCGTGTACGTTTGTTTGGATCCTTACATATGTGTTTAGACGGTGGGAAACCGCGCCACACCTGGTTATATGCCTCCACCACGATGGGCCGGACCTAAGTTACGTCCGAGAGAGGGTAATCATGTGTATACTGATGGTAGCGGTTCCTGTAACACCCCGACCAAAGGCGGATTATACATCGGGGCGCCACATATTGTTTCATTACTCGTGACACTATTGGGTGTCAATATTTAATAAATACATTCATTCGCGCACGCGCAGAGTAAACACAGATAACATAAAACATCATAAATCAATATATTATAATCATAATATTCGAACAGCAAAAACTTGTCTTGATACATTTTAATCTAGGTCCAAAATAAAGAAAACTTCCTATGTGTCCACAAGCTCCAGAACAGCTACTGCAAACCTGAACATGTGTTAAAATAAACGTCAAACACTTGCGTGTTGGTGAGAAATCAAGTTTAATACAATACATAGATAACAATAAATCTGCGCGCAACACGTGTATGTCTGGTGTTTAACAAGGGTGCAATCAGATTGTGATCAAGCCTAGATAGATCATAGCTCATAGTTCATAGTTCAATCCGTGCTCCCAATTGAGCACAAAAACGAGAAAACATCTGTGCAAGTGTAAACAAAGAAAAACGTAAACGATAGGTCTCCCGTGTTCATCTAATGGATCCATGAAAACTGCGGAATAGGCCGAACAAAGCGGTTAATGATACACACATACAAATAAACAGCCAAGTAAACGTCCTCAACACATGGGATACTGCGCGACTAAAGCTCATAAACAAGTTTAAGACTCTAAGTTTGTATGAACACATGAACATCCCAAAACATTAAAAGCAAAAAGGGATTAGGTACGAGATTACTCACTGTATAAACGATGCGGTGTAAGATAAAGCAAGAACCAACTTTAAACAAGCACAAGTTAACCTATAATTAAAGATTATTGTTTTAACGATCTGTTTTAAGTCTTGATATAAGTTAGCATAATTAAATTATTATATATAATATATATATTACCGGAAAAGCAGGACAGAACAGGGAGGAAGACGGAGGCAGAGAGGGAGGCGGCAGAGAGCAAGGAAAACATGAGAGATTAAGTGTTTGTGTGTGTAGTGTTAGGAAAAATAATACTATTATTTATAGAGAAACCCTAGGGAACACAATCCCTAGAAAAAGGGGAAAAGATCTCAAAAAGTAAAAGATTCCAAAAGCAAAAGATATCAAAAGATATGGCAGCAGGGAAAAGAGAAAAAGGCTGACAGGGAACAGTAAAAAGGCATGGGCGGTTCAGAAAAAGGTACTGGTCAAGCATGGCAAAAGCAGATCTCAAAAGATTATGTCAGTCACTTTTTCTGCCAACCAATGGGGTTGGTGCGCGTGCTGCGCCGAAAGTAACTTTTCAGACATAAAGCAGATTAGGTCAACAGCACAAAAGATAAGACAACACAAAAGCAACGGCTAGATTAAACAGAAGAAAACTCAAAGGGTTTAGCGCGAGAAAGCTCGAGCGCGAAGGCAGACACAGAAGGTCAAGAGAGCGCGAGCGCGAAGGCAGACAGAACCAACCTTAACGCGTCGCGGAAAGAACTACATTTCTAAGCGCGCCGCGGGAAGAATCACATTTCTTAGCGCGCCGCGGGAGGAACTAAAATTCCTAGCGCGCCGCGGGAAGAACTATAATTCTTCGCGCGTCGAGGGATGAACTACGATTCTTAGCGCGCTGCGAGAAGAACTACAAATCCTTAGCGCGTCGCGGGAAGAACTACCGTTCTTAGCGCGTTGCGAGAAGAATTACAATTCTTAGCGCGCTGCGAGAAGAGTTCGTCTCGCGAATCGCTATACAGGTGGTCTTCACGCAGGATTCCTTGTAAGGGGTCTGGCGCGTGGAGCTGCGCAGACAACCTTAGGCGGGAAGGAACAAAGGACAAGCAAAGAGTTAGAAGAAAAAGAGGGAAACAAGGCGTAAGGGCGGGACGGCGACAAGAGGGAAAAGAAGGCGGAAAGAGAGAAGGAGAGGGACGGGACGGCGGAAAGAAAGAGAGAGAAAGAGGCGGGAAGGAAAATATATATTATTATTAAAAGTAAAGTATAAGTATAAATATTAAATCATAAAGGAAAGAGATCGGGTCAGAGAAACGGGTACCTGGGTCGGGTCGGATCGGGTCAGATGTCACAGTTCCCTCCTCAATCTAAACCACCCTTAAATGTCTTTCAAGAAAATAATCGACGGTTTCATGCGTGACACAAGAAGAGCTGGATGTCCCGAACCAATTCCCAAGGACAACATGAGTGAAGACTATTATGAAGATTTCTTCAACCAAGATCACCCAATTAAACGACCCACACCGGTTTACTTTCCCGGCACTGAACAACTACCAATCAACTTATTCGGCGATCCACCAATGCAAAGGTACGATCCTCCAAGAACCTCAAGTTACCATCCGTCAAGCACCCCGTAGTATTATTCGTACCACATTGCGACGTATCACCCGTCTGACATTCCGATGTATCACCCATCCAACCACCATCCGTCTTATGCATTTTTAGACAATAAACAAATCAAGGTGGAACCTGAGTCCGACTCTTCCGACTGGATGCAATGCCACTCCGATTAAAGGCGATGACATATTGGAACCTCTGTCTACAATTGTGTCGATTCTCACCCCAATACTTACAACGGATCTTCTCAAAGTCCAAAGATGAGAGTCACTCAACCGTACAAAAAGTACCACCTGGACCCGATGGTGACGAAAACAACAATGGAGGAAGATGATCCAGAAGAGGAAGAAGACCTAGAAGAGGAGGAAGAAATCTCCGAAGAAGTAACCACACCAAGTGAGGCACCATCAAGAAACCCTAGATGTGATTGCCCACCAGATAAAGGATGCATTCGCCCATTTTCCCACATGAGTCCGTGCTATGATCCTGAAGATCCTTATGTACAAAGAATTCAAGGAGTCCAGATCAAATTTCCACCAGATTTCCCACCATTTCAAGGGAAGATCCCTTCAATTGCGGAACAAGCATATGAGATCTGTCGACAAGAGGTAGCAGGTGATGCCTTTTTCAACTATCCGTCTGATGTTACCTCGTCACCATATCCCAAAAACCACTATGACATCGTTATGATGGGATATCGTGACCCACCTCCTCAGTACGGATATCCAAATGTGATTCCACAATCTCAGGAGGAACATCTGGACTGAGCTCTGCATGAGACCGATGAGTTAAGAAAGAAGGTGGCTGAAGATGGAATCAAAAAGAAGAAGATAGGAGGCAAGCTTCTTTATAAATGCAACAATATGACAAAGATGGTTAAGAAGTTTATGAAGGATTAAAAAGTGAAGTTAAGCGTTGTTGTTATTGTTAGTGCACGGAAATTTGACATTGTGGATATGTTATCTTGGCATATGTTCTTGGATCAGTTAACCTTAGTCAGATCCTGTCAGGATCAAGGATCCTCAGTACTTATTACTTACTAATGATTGTTCTCTTTGTTATATTAATATAAATGCAGGTACAACGGCTATTGACCAAGTCCAACTTATATTTTCACAATCAAAGTCATTAAACAACGTGTTCAATGCATGAAACGGTTACAATGAAGGAATGGCTTGATTAGAGGCTAAAAAACAGGAGATTTACTTATAATATTTCATGTATAAATAGAAGCTTGATCAGCTAGGTTTAGACACGACATAACACAGCAGCATACACGACATTTCTATGTAATTCTAGAAAACACACTTAGATTCATTGTATTCGCTGATCATAGCTTCCAACCCTTGTAACACCCTTTTTTGATTAATGTAGTGGTGACAGACAATTGTCATCACCCGGGGTTTTTGTGCCGACGATCATCATCCGATCAAGGGATTTTCCTCGTAACAAATCCTTGTGTTCATCATTATATCATCTACATATTACATATTACAAACACCAAGTCCCACATTCACGAATTTTGGGTTACATTATCCTTAGTTGATTTTTGACCAAAACAATTTGGCGCCCACCGTGGGGCAATTGGTGCTATAATTCAGAAAATACCCTATCAATATTCAACTTTTTCAGTAAATACCACCGTCAATGGCCTCTCAACAATCTTCTGCTTCATCCACCGTGCCTTCATCAGTTTCACTCCCACCAAGATCTTCTGTACCAATGCCTCCTCCACTTGTAGGAGCACCAAAGACTACCGCTGCTGGAAATAGGACTCAAACTCCAGTCTTCCAGAGCTAGAAAACCACTGCTGCCACTTCAGTGTGGTTAACTCTAACGATGATGTTTCTGCTATGTTTTCGCAGGTTAAAGCATATATGGAGCAGCAAAGCAAGACTAACCAGAGGATCCTTCGGGAGATAGAAGATCTCAAGAGGACCAAGAGGCCAACAGAGGGTCAGACTCCTCTAATGCCTAGGATGTTGGATTTTATCACTCCAGGATCCTTGGCTCAACTTGCGTAAGGATCATCCATCCTTCAACCGGGATCCATGAGTCAGCAAACTCAGGGATCCTCAGTTTTCCAGCAAGGATCATCTAACCTTCATAAGGTATCCATGGGTCAACAAACTCAGGGATCCTCAGTTTTCCAGCAAGAATCATCTATCCTTCACCAAGGGTCCATGGGTCAACAAGCTTAGGGATCCTCAGTTTTCCGACAAGGATCATCTATCCTTAATCCAGGATTCATGGGTCTACAAGCTCAAGGATCCTCTCTCCCCCAGCAAGGATTGTCAATCCTTCAGCCAGGATCCTCTGGGTTGTATCCTCAAGGATCCTTCCTCCAGAATCAAGGATCCTATGGATTTCAACATCAAATATCCTCAGAGGTCCACGAAGGAGACATTATTCCCATGCAGACTATTGCCTCCAGTGGACCAACTGCCGTGGCAGATGCTTCTTACCTCAGCTATTCCTCTGGGATGCCAACATTCACACAACAGAAAGGTAACACATATAATCCTATATCCTTAGATGCTAATCTTGGTTCCATGTAGGATGCAAGTATCAACTAGGCTATGCCTAAGGAGTTGCAGAAGCTTAAGGATATGATATCCAACGTACCAGGGGTGGTCTGACCGATCCCTGAAATACCAGAAGGGAGCCACAAGTTATCCAGATTTGCTCCACCTATTTGTGATGCTGAGATCCCAAAACGATTTCAGACCCCCAACATGAAGGTGTATGATGGAACAACTGATCCGGAAGAGCATGTGGCTCAATATAGGGAGAGGATGGAGATCAATCCAATACCCGAGAGACTCAAGGAAGCTTGTTTATGCAAGGGTTTCGGATCCACACTAACCTGATCTGCCCTTAAATGACTGCTAAATCTTCCTCCCTTTTCTGTTACTTCTTTTTCACATTTAGTTAGCTTGTTCAACAACTAGTTTTCTTGTAGTAGGAAATTTAAAAAGTTAACTAGTGACTTATATAGAGTTGTCCAACCTTATGATGAATCCCTAAGGGATTTTGTTACAAGGTTTAGCAGGGAGGCCCTAGAGATCCATACTCTTGACATGGCTACGACTGTGGAAGCTTTCAAGATGGGGCTACATAGGGGCTCCCCGTTTTATGACGATCTTGTGATGACTCCTTGCAGGACTTTAGATGAAGTCAGGAACAAGGCACTCAGATTTATACGGCTAGAGGATGACAAGAGGATCCAAGAACGGTTAGGGGCTCAAACGAAGCAAGAATCTCCTGTAAAGAAACAAGGATCCTCATTCAGGAACAACAATATGAAGTCTTACTCCAAATTCAACAATCAAAATGTCCGAGCAGTCGAAGAAGGAGATGATAATAATGAAGATTACCCAAGTATTTTCGAATATTTCTTCTCTGTGGATACTCATGGTTTAATTTGCGCCATGAAGTATCTTGGAGAGAAAGCGAGGTGGCCTCGGAAAAACGACAAAACAACATCCTTTAAAGACAAATCCAAATAGTGTGCGTTCCATGAGGATTTCGGCCATCAGACTGATTATTGTATTGGTTTAAGGAGGGAAATTGGGTACCTCATAAGTAAGGGACATTTCAAGGATCTCTTGGGAAGAAAAAAGTCAAGGACCCAGGATCCTGAAGATGTCTCACAAAAAGCAACTCATCCTCTACCAGATGCACAAGTCATCAATTTCATCTCTGGCGGCTCAGATATATGTGGAACTTCCTTCTCCTCAGCCAATAGACATGCTAAGGAGAATAAGTTGGAGAACGGAGAGTGAACTGTCATATCCACCACCTTAACGAATGATAAAAGAATCTTCTATGATAAAGAGGATGAAACAAGCATTCATGATCCTCATCACGATGCTTTGATTGTAACTTTATTTATTGCTAACCACTATGTGCGCAGGATCCCAGTCGATGGTGGAAGTTCAATCAACATCATCCAACACGATGTACTCTAGAAGATGAATATCCCAGACTCGGAAATCATCCTAAGAACATCCGTGCTAGTTGGTTTCAGTGGCGAAACCAAGAAAACAATGGGGGACATCAAGCTCCTAATATACATTGAAAGGTTAAACTCTTACAAAAAAATTTGTGTTATTGATAATTCGTCTTGTTGCAATGTTATTCTTGGCAGGCCATGTCTACATGGAATGAAGGCTGTAGCCTCTACTTATCATCAGTGCATCAAACTACCAACTCCTTGGGGAGTAGTAAGGATAGATGGTGACCAAGTGGAAGCTAAGAATTATTATTCTTCATCCATGAAGCCAACAGCTAAACAGACGATAGCATAGCAACTACAACAACATCCTAGGAACGTTCTGGAGGCTCGAGAACGAGATATAAAAGAAGTATCCTTGGATCCCGAGGATCCAGACATGAAAATATTCCTAAGATCTAGTATCCCTAATAAGATTGAGGAGGATATAATATCCTTCCTAAAGCGACAAAAATCCACATTTGCCTTCAAACATTCAGACATGACAAGTATTTAAAAGGAGGTAATTACTCATAAGTTAGGCCTTGATTATTCTATTAAACCCGTCCATCATAAGCGAAGGAAATTCGCTCTTGAGAGGAACGCGATCATACAAGAAGAAGTTGAAAAACTTCTTAAGACCGGTATGATCAGAGAGGTTAAGTATCCTCGATGGTTGGGTAATGTGGTTGTTGTTTCTAAAAAGAATGGAAAGTGGAGGGTGTGTGTCGATTTCACCGATTTAAACAAGGCATGCCCCAAGGATCCTTTCCCATTACCACATATAGACTCCATGGTGGATGCAATGTCATGAAATGAGATGCTTACCTTTATGGATGCTTCCTCTGGATTTCACCAAATTCGGATGGAACCATCTGATCAAGAGGATACAACATTCATGACTTCTACCGGCATATACTGTTATATTGCTACTCCGTTCGGACTAAGAAATGCAGGGGCAACATATCAAATATTGGTCAACATGATGTTCAAGGATCAGTTAGGAAAGACCATGGAAGTCTACATAAATGATATGGTAGTGAAGTCAAAGAAGGCTGAGGATCACCTTAAAGATATAGAAGAAGCATTCAACATCCAGGATCAATACAATATGAAGCTGAACCCGTCAAAGTGCCATTTTGGTGTCAAGGTTGGGAAGTTTCTAGGATACATGGTGACCAAAAGGGGAATAGAAGCGAGCCCCGAGCAGATAGAAGCAATCATTAATTTAAAGTCTCATGTGAATGCTAAGGATGTCCAAAGACTGACAGGAAGAATAGCTGCTCTCAACATATTCATTTCCAGATCCTCAGAGAAGTGCAAAGACTTCTATGATATCTTAAGGAAGAATAAAAAGTTTGAATGGACTCAAATGCATGAGGATGCACTGAAGGCTCTTAAGGATTATCTATCCTCAGCACCTGCCTTGATGAAACCAATAGATGGTGAGCCATTGTCCCTATATTTAGTCGTTTCAGGTAATGCAGTCAGTGCTGTTCTAGCAAAGGATCATGAAGGACAACATCACCTGGTATATCATGTAAGTAAAAGCCTCTTAGATGCATAGGTCAAGTATTCTCACCTTGAAAAACTAATTCTTGCTTTGATTATGGCCTCAACCAAGTTTGACACTATTTCGAAACACATACTATTGTTTTAAGAACTAGTTATCTTGTTAAGAATGTGCTTAGAAAGCCAGAATTGTCAGGAAGGATGGCCAAGTGGGCCGTTAAGCTGAGTGCATATGATATTCAGTATGAGCCCAGAACAACCATTAAGTCACAAGCGCTTGCAGAATTTGTGTCTTATTTCAGTAGTGACATGCAGAAGGAAGCTGATCTAGAGGTCCAACAACTAGAAGAAACCAAGGATCCATGGATCCTCTTCACAAATGAAGCATCCAATGTTAGAGGAACAAGATTAGGTATCCTACTAAAATCGCCACAGGGGGAAATTGTTTTAGTAAAAAATCGGCTAAGGATAAAATAACCAAATTTGTAATGTGAGGTTTAGTGCTTCAGTGACAATAATGATTATATGAACAAAATTAGGATGATACCATGATTTATTGCGAGGAAAAAACCTTGATCTTTTTAAGGGGAAAAAACACAGGTGACGACAAATCATCTATCACCAATTTATTAATAAAAAATCGAGTTACAGTTGTGGAGTTTATGATCAGCGAATACAGTGAAGCTATGTGTGTGTGATTACAGAAAGTTCTCAGCTATTGTTTACGAATGCGAGCTAGTAAGTGAGTGTGAAATCTAGTTGATCATAACCTCATTATAAACAAAAATAATAAGTAACAACTAGTCCTACAAATCCGCCACTCTTCCCACTAGCCTTTCCTTCTCCTTTGACCACGTGCGAAAGTTGTCTAGTAGCATAAAAATAGGATGACCAAGTCGTCCAGCCGTTGTATATATCAAACACAACACCACTCAAATAAAATTATTAGTAAACAAATAATACCAAGGATCCTTGATCCTTTATGACCTGGAACATATCACAAGGATAATTGATCCATAAAGTATTCAAGGATAGAGGATCCTCAGCATAAATTCCATGTCCTAACAGACATAATACCCAGTCCATTGCATGTGAATTTCAAGCCACCAAAAATGAGGCCAAATACGAAGCACTTATCACTGGTTTACTCTTAGCCAAACAAATGAGGATCAGGTATCTTCAAGTTTATATAGATTCTTTACTTAAAACTAACCTCTTTAACGGTTCTTAAACTGTGAAAGGTGAGAATATGATCAAGTATTTAGGAATTATGAAGGAATTAGAAAAACCCTTCGAGTTGTTTAGTATCATGAAGGTACCAAGAGAAGAAAATGCTATGGCAGATGCCTTAGCGAACTTAGCATCATCATTAAAGATCCCAGATGATGTAAAGATTCCTATCGTTCATATATTGTCTCCGGCGATTGGAGAACAGGAAGCTGTGGAGGTAACAGTGGATTGCACAGAAGAGCTTAAGGATCCTTCATCCTCTCCAAAATCAGGATCTTGGATCCTCCTAATTAAAAAATTTCTCCAAGATGGAGAAATCCCTTTAGGGGAAAATCCTAAAGCTTTCAGATTGAAGGTATCTCAATTCATTATTTTACAAGATATTGTATATAGAAAATCTCCTGCAGGTCCCTATTTGAGATGTATCGAGGATCCTGAAATACAAGAATTACTCCAAGACTTCCACGAAGGCGATTGCGGCAACCACACAGGGGGAAGAACATTATTCTCCAGGATACTTAGGATTGGCTACTTCTGGCCAACAATGAATAAGGATGCAATGGAGTACTCAAAGAAGTGTGATGCTTGCCAAAGGCATGGAAACATCCTTCATCAGCCAGCAGAACCAATGTATCCTATATCCTCTTCATGGCCTTTTATGAAGTGGGAAATGAATATTGTTGGCAATCTACCAAAGGCATCAGGCGGAAAGGTCTTTATGCTTGCTATCACAGACTACTTCTCTAAATGGATTGAGGCAGAAGCATTCGTTCAAGTTTGAGAAAGGGGGCATATCATTTGCTCACTATGGAAGGCAATAGGTTACCAAGGGCATGGAATGTTATCCATCTCAAGAAGTACTTTTTTTTGTTCAGGATCAAGTATTCTCCGAGGATCAAGTATCCTTAAAGGATCAAGGATCCTAAAATTGGTAATATCTATCTGATCACTTTTCCCTTTCAGATTCTTATTAATTTAAGGATAACATATTCTTAACGTTTATTTTTTCCAAGTTTAAAATAACAATGCAGGATTCTAATAAGAGGTTCAATGTCTAAGAGGTTGGCCACCTCTCCCTCACGCTTAAGGTAAGCTGCTGTTTTCTTTGGCCTAACCCACGATTAAGGTATGATCCCCGATGGTCATACCTTACAAGGTTTAAAGGTTTTTTCCTTTCTTATAAATTAGAGTTTCTACACTCTCTCCTGGAGAGCATGTTATCCAACATATAGTTCTGGGCAGCGGGACCAGTACACGCTTAGTGGCTGACAATTTTGTTGCTTTCGGCTATATGAAGGATCCTATGATTTATGGTAGATGTACCATACCACCGGTTTATAACATTTTCATGTAATCTCAAGACAAAGGTTTCTAACATTTTCATGTTAGCTAAGGTTTTGGCGTTTTCACATCACTTACATTTGGGCTAAATCCCGGTTCGGGCGAGTCCCCAGTTTAACACCAGTTTTTGGGCTTGTCCCCAGTTACACGGGCTTGTCCCCAGTTGCACGGGCTTGTCCCCAATTTGTTTATGGGCTTGTCCCCAATTTGTTGGGTTTAATCCCAGTTAATGTCATAAGTTATTTGCATCAGGTATCCTAAGTTTAATTACGAGGATCACAAAGGATCAACACTTATGGATTCAAGATCCTTAATTTATTTTTACAAGGATCACAGAAGTATCAACACTTATGGTAACTTAGGTCTAATTAGATCTTATGATATGACTTCTATTTATCAATTTACATTTACTTGGCTAAAATCTTTATAAACTCTTTTATGTAACGATTCAGGATCCTTAATTTATTCTTACAAGGATATTCTATCCTTAAAGCTTTTTCTCGAGAATATTTCTTAGAACTATTTATGGACTTAAACTATAACAAATATGATTTCAGAATAATGAACAACATATAAATAGTTAAAAGCTTAAATTATTATTAAGTCACCCGGACTTACCAAAACCCTTAACCCGGATTTCACCATTCGAAAGATGGACCATCCACCCGGGTTAAGAAAGGGTTACTAATAGTTATCATGATAGTTCTTAGCGGATTCCAAGGCCTGTAAGATGCAGTAGAATAAGTTCAAAAGGATTTTGGATTAACAACAGCAAAAAGGGAAGATAAATGATCCTTACGGTGATAACGAAATCCTTTCTAGCTTCAAACGGATCTTCAGACTCGGCAGTCTCCTTTCTTTTGGAAGTTCCATACTTATCTCGAGTCGTCACAGGGCGTGGTTCGTGGATCGGTGTGGACTTTGGAGTCTCTTTCTTAACAATCAGACAATCAATGTCTTCAAGAGAAAATTGAGAAGCAGACTTTCCAGATTTCTAAGCACCCACAAAGAACAATTTAAAGATAATTTTTCCATTATTTTCATTTACTATCAAACAATTGAAATTCTTACTTGACATGTTGCAAATCGATTCCGAAATTGTCTCTTGAAAAGCTTCGGTAAATTTAGCTTGGAAAGTTCGGACCTCTGGATCCAGTGCAAGGAACTTCTTAACTCTCTCTTCAACTTCAGGAAGCTTGGCCAACTAAGCAAAGTTATCAACTGAAAAGCAGAAATAAACACGTTAGAAGAAGGATAAGCTATACTCTCCGGCTTGTCCCAAGGAAACTCTATAGATATATGATAATTATATATAGCTTGTTAAATCTCATATGTTTTTGTAGTAAGTTTGAATTCAAAGTCAAAATGACAGCTGTGATCTTATCACAACCGCCATTTTGGGGGCAATTGTTAGTGCACGTAAATTTGAAACCGTGGATATGTTATCCTGGCATATGTTCTTGGATAAGTTATCCTTAGTCAGATCCAGTCAGGATCAAGGATCTTCAGTACTTATTACTTACTAATGATTGTCTTGTTTGTTATATTAATAAAAATGCAGGTACAACGGCTATTGACCAAGACCAATGTATATTTTCACAATCAAAGTCATTAAACAATGTGTTCAATGCATGAAACGGCTACAATGAAGGAATGGCTTGATTAGAGGCTAAAAAATAGGAGATTTACTTATTGTATTTCATGTATAAATAGAAGCTTGATCAGCTAGGTTTAGACACGACATAACACAACAGCATACACGGCATTTCTCTGTAATTCTAACAACACACACACACACACACACACACTTAGATACATTGTATTCGCTGATCATAGCTTCCAACCCTTGTAACACCCTTTTTTGATTAATATAGTGGTGATAGACAATTGTCATCACCCGAGGTTTTTGTGCCAGCGATCATCATCCAATCAAGGGCTTTTCCTCGTAACAAATCCTTGTGTTCATCATTATTTCATCTACATATTACATATTCAATCACAAATACCAAGTCCCACATTCAAGAATTTGGTTACATTATCCTTAGTTGATTTTTGACCAAAACAGTTATGATGTAATCATTATGTGTGTAAAATAAGAACGTTAAATCGTTCTAGTAAGGATAGGAATATATATATATATATATATATGTATGTGTGTTTGTGCATAATGTAATGATATATATATATATATATATATATATATATCATTTATGATATATATATATATATGTGTGTGTGTGTGTGTAAATAAATAAAATGCGTTATTAAGAAAAGAATAATATCATTTTAGAATGTCGAATCAAGAACAAAGCAATGCAGAAACTCCTCGAAAATAGGCAGAAAACCGCGCCAAAAATGAACAAAACCAAAAGATACCCGAACAATATATGAATCAAATTCAAGAGATGATAAAGAAAGCTATGAGAGGCGAGTCACATATTAGAACTCAAACTAGGCAAACTAACTATGTCGAACATTCCCGAAATTCTGTTAAATCGAAATCCCGTCCTAACACATCTCATCCCGAAGAAAGTGTGCATGAATCAAATATTGATGGCAACATTAAACAAAAATTTAAGAAACTCAAAATCGAGAGCTGCTCGTTCAAAGACTTCAAAAACTTCGGTAAAAGGAATTCTATAGCGACAAGGGCGCCATTGCAACACTTCGATGGCTGGAGTAGATGGAGTCGAATGTAATTATCAGCAAATGTGCCGAGCAAGAAAAGATCCAATACACGACGCAAATGTTCAAGGGTTAAGCTTTGGAGTGGTGGAACACGTTGATCATGAGCAAGGGAAGACAAACGTTGTACAACCTGATGTGGGAAGAGTTTAAGGAGATGGTGCTGGCGAAATTCTGCTCGATGCACGAAACTGATCAAATCCAATCCAAATTTCTTAGTTATAAGGTCATTAGAACGAATCTCTGTGAGTACAACACCAAATTCCATGAGTACTGTAGACTCATGCCCCAGCTGGTGACGCCTGAATCCAGCAAAGTAACTCGTTATATTTGGAGACTACCGCGAGAAATTCGCGATATGGTGAGGTCTCACTTGCCTCAGACCGCTGATTCCGCCATGGAATTGGCTGGATACTTAATGAATGGTTTAATCCATAATAAGGAAGAGGACAAGAAAGTGGTGTCGACAAGCGATCACAAGAAGACCGGAGGTGCCCGATTCAAGGGCAAGGGTGTGGAGCTACAAAAAGCTGGATCCAACTCCAACTACACCGAATGTAAGATCTGCAAAAAGAACCACAAAGGCAGATGCCACTTTGCTCCGTCTACAACTATTTGTGACTCGTGTCACAAACCTGGCACGCAACGATCGATTGTTGGAAAAAGACGATGACTTGATACAATTGCAAGGAAATGGGTCACCTTAGCTTTGAGTGCCCCAAGAACAAACTCGCTGCTTGAGGTGCGAGTGGAAGCGGTCAAAAGAACGAAACGAAGAAGGGGAATGCAAGAGTCTTCGTTCTTGATACTAAGAAAGCGGCCGACATGCCGGAAACCATTATTGATACATTCTTAGTTAATGACACATATGCTAGAGTCCTATTCAATTCAGGTGCCAACTTAAGTTTTATAGATTATAGCTTTTGTAGTATATTAAACGAACCTCTAACAAAATTAAATAAAACTCTAAGCGTCGAGACTGCTAGTGGCGAAATCGTTAACCGAAGCCTTAGAAAATGGAACTTATTAGCTGGTTATGTTCTACATATCCAATTGTTACCTATGACTCTTGCTGGTTTTGATATAGTACTTGGTATGGACTGGTTATCCAAAAATTATGCTCGTATCATTTGCAATAGCAAAACCGATGAACTTCAAGCCCCTGATAAACGAACCATTCGAATTGAATGGGATAAAGACGCTGGCCAAGTTAGCATAATCTCCATGATTAGGGCTAACAAATGTTTGAATCAAGGGTGCTTAGCATTCATGGCCTATGTCACCAAAGAATCCAAACCAAAGGAGATACAAGACGTACCTATTGTCTCCGAATTCTCCGATGTTTTTCCCGACGAATTGCCAGGAATCCCTCCTGATCGAGAAGTCGATTTTAGGATTGATCTTATGCCTAGAACTGCACCAATCGCCAAAGCCCCGTATCGTTTGGCTCTAACCGAAATGAAAGAACTGAAGAAACAATTAGATGAACTGTTCGAGAAAGGTTTCATCCGTCCAAGTTCATCACCGTGGGGAGCACCAATTCTGTTCGTCAAAAAGAAGGATGGATCCATGCGTATGTGTATCGACTACCGAGCCTTGAACA
Organism: Bidens hawaiensis; assembly: GCF_021521415.1. Lineage (NCBI taxonomy): Eukaryota > Viridiplantae > Streptophyta > Magnoliopsida > Asterales > Asteraceae > Bidens > Bidens hawaiensis. The sequence continues at coordinate 65,660 of NW_027495992.1, forward strand.
AAGTAACCATCAAAAACCGATACCCACTACCCCGAATCGACGATCTATTCGACCAACTGCAAGGCACAAGCTACTTCTTTAAGATAGATCTGCGTTCTGGTTATCATCAACTCAAAGTTCAATCCGAAGATATTCCGAAAACTGCGTTCTGAACAAGTTATGGACATTATGAGTTCAAGGTCATGCCATTTGGTCTCACTAATGCTCCAGCCGTATTCATGGACATGATGAATCGTGTTTGTAACCATACTTAGATAAATTTGTTATTGTATTCATCGACAACATACTTATTTATTATAAGCCAAAGGAAAACCATATTTAGCATCTCCGAATCTTACTTGAATTACATAACCGAGAAGTTGTATGCCAAGTTCTCGAACTGTGAATTTTGGCTTCACGAAGTACAATTTCTTGGTCACATCATAAACGTGAATGGAATTCAAGTGGACCCCGCAAAGATTGAATCTATCTCTAAATGGGAGATTCCAAGTCGCCAAACGAGATCCGTAGTTTCTTAGGTTTAGCCGGCTACTATCGTAGATTCATTGAAAATTTATTGAGTTTTGTATAGTTTTTGATTTTTAGGGTTTTTCGGTGTTAATTTGGGGTTATTAAACCCAATTGCTAAGTGTGAATATACATGAATGTTGCGCAGATCTTCAAGTCACATGAAGATGAACCAAGAAAGTGTTTATGGGTTAATTTTGGTGATGATTATGAAATTGGAATATGTGTATTCGAACGGATGTGTATTTGAATGATTTTGTTCCAATGAGTATATAGATTCGACTAATGGGTGCATTCGAATGGCCTTATGTGGATGAGAGCTTGCTTAAATAATGGTTATGTAAAAACATGTCAAGGTCAAAGTATTCGAATGGCCATTCGAATCGAATGGACATTCGATTCGAATGGCCATTCGAATCGAATGGACATTCGATTCGAATGTTCATTCAATTCAAAGTGCTATTTGAATAAAGTGTTATTAGACCTTGGAAATTGGCATCTGGATTCGTATGGATAAATTGGTTGTCAAAATATGTCTAAAGACTCTATATGCGAATGTAGTTATATTTGAATGAATCATGTATTCGAATGGTCACTCTATTCGAATGACTAAGGACTTTGGTACACCAAGTTCAATGTATTCGAATGACCATTCGGATATAACTAAACTCTCAGAAATCTCCCAAGTTTAATGTATTCGAATGCTCATTCGAATAGAAGTTAAAACCATCTGAAAAACCAAGTCAGTGTTCGAATCACATAAAAGGACATTTCTAATATGAAAGAATCTCTATTCGAATCAAATGAATTTTGTATTCGAATCAAATAGAATTATCATTTGATTCGAATGATTTTCACTTAGAAATTTTTAAACTGATCAGACTTGTTTAAACTTAAACATTAAAGGTTTCTTACATTGATTTGATTCAAATTCACAAGACTTAGTGATTTCTGTTATTCATTTATAGCCCATTCGAATACTCTATAGTTTATAACTCATTCGAATAACTTGTACTTAGAAACTTTCTATTAATTTCAAAATTGTGTATATCTATTGTAAAGTTTTAATTATTTTAAGGTTATTTTTATCTTTGTATATATTTGTTATCTTTAAAACTCAAATATCAACACTAATGTCTCTTTTGTGTCTTATAGGGATAATAGCTTTTGTTCCTTGGAGATCCCAAGAAAAATAAAATTTAAAGTATTCATTTCTATGATCAAGGGATTACAAAGTTGTCCTCTGCCCTATGCAATCATTGTTGATCCCGAAATTCATTACTCTTGGATAGAGCAATTCAGGACCAAAGCAAGAACAAAGAAAGGAAGTTCCAGAATCACTTCAAAAATTGATGGGCTGAAGGTAAGAGTTAATGAGGAGGTGATTCGACAAACATTGCAAATAGATAATGATGCAAATGATCCATTCACTACCTTTACAAAGGAACAAATTGCTGATTATCTGGATGAGATAGGTTATGATGTTGAATGGTTAACTTGTGAAAAGAGGCATCTGCCCAATTACTGGAAGCTTCTGTTTCGCATAGTTGAAAACTTATTGTCTTCTCAGAAAGGCGGGTTTGACAAGTTAAACGCATATTGGGTTGGGGTGATGCTGAGTCTAACCAGGAAGAGGAAGTACAACTACTCTCAGTTGTTCTTCAAATACATCCAACTTAATGTACTTAATAAGAACAAAAGAATGATGTATCCTCGTTTCATCCAGTTGATACTGGATTATCTGCTACGCGATACACCAAATCCCATGCATACTGATGAAGTTGAAGAAGAGGGTAATTCGGTTGAGTTTGTTGAGCCATTTCATGTGAAATAGATCAAGAAATCCGCCATGAGTACAATTCTCAAGCCCACTGATGTATACAAAAATATACATCTTTTTAGCATCAAATAATCTCTAAAAACTGCAACTTCTATCGTATAATATTGTTAAAATAACTACTTATCATGTTAAAATATATTTTCAGGTGAATCCAAGCCTCAAACGAAGAAACGAATGAAAAAACGAAGAAAAAACCAAAGAAAATAGCAAAACATGGGGCTGTGTTTCAGGAAACATGGGGCTGTGCTTTTTGGAAGCACGGGGCCATGCCTACCTTCCAGAAACGACAAAAAGAATTAGCACATGTCACTAAAAACCACGGGGCCGTGGCGACGTCACAGAAAAGACAAAACAAATCTGGCACATGTCATAAGAATGCACGGGGGCGTGCTCATCAAGCACGGGGGCGTGCTCATCAAGCTAAACCCCATTTACCATCTAAAATCTATGAAGAAGCTTTGTTTTACTTGATGATTATATAAAACATGTGGTTTAGTTTGGTAAAGTACATAGTTATCTTACAATTATCTTTTGATGAGAAATGTTTCACCATCTTAAAATACTAATTCAAAGTTGGTGATTGTCAATTATATTGGCAATCGTTCATGATCGATTCATGTTCTTGAAAGATGGAAATACTTTGATACATTATCGAAACATGGATCCTTATATTGTACTTAGAAATGATGAGATATAAGTTATGATGTATTTCTCTAAGTCTTGGTAATCCGAAAATGTCTTTGCTTAGGATATCATGCTAGTTAAAGAAATCATATGTTAACGGAATGTGTAATTATAACCTACATAAATCAACCAAGGGGAGGTTGTGTGAGTTAACTACAACCACTCAAAGTTGTTTGGATTGGTATTTGAGAAATCGAAGTCAATTCTAATCATTCTACTTTACCAACTGCTTGTCTACTTAAATTGACATTCTCGGGGTAGCATGCTATTAAGCATAGGATGGACTTGAAAATATGCATGCTATTATTCATTATGTCATAGAATGTGTTCATTCAAAAATGAGGATCATAATTCTATCATATATTATTAGGACAATTCTATCACAAGTTTAATTATTAATCAGCAAGGAACAATGGAGTGGATTCTAGATATTAGATGGTAACCTTCGCATAATTGAACAACTCGTATAGAATCTCTTTTCTTGGTCACCTATATATTATATATATAAGTATTTATATTTTATAAGAAGTTTGAAGAAAATTAACTCCAAAATGATTAAAACCTCCGATTAAAGTAAAACAATGATTCATTATTAGAAACATTTGTGTCCACAGATCGATACTTGGTTCTTAAAAATACTATTCTACATATACGATAGGTACACTTGCCTATTTTGTGTGTGTTTAGTCTTTGTAGAAATCACTTTTATAAATTTAAAACACGATCTTGTGCAAAAGCAAATCATTCCATCCTTTTATAATTTTACAAGCTGCACGCGCAAGCGAACACATCAAGTTTTTGGCGCCGTTGCCGGGGACACGGTACATTTCTAAGAACAATCCAAGTTTTAATTTAATCATTGTCTATAATTGTACAAATTTTTACTTCTATTTTATTTTATCTTTAATTTTTATTTTTTAAATATATAATTTTATGGCTAGCCTACTTTTTACCTATATTTTACCCTACTTTAGCTTAATTAATTTAAACCTTAGATAGTTTAGAATAACTTAGCCTAAATTATAGTTTAACTTAGACTAACTTTTAATTTAGTGTTTAATTTTGATTTAGTCCCATGTATGTCCTCTACTTTTGAGCCTGCGCTTGTTTCTCCAATTTTTGAACCGGAACGACTCTTTCGTCGACGAACTCGTAAACGGACTACAGAAACCGCCGAAGCAATCAAGGACGAATCAGTAGACGCCACCACATCAGGAGAAAATCAAACCGAAGAAATGATGGCGGCCCAGAACAATGAGCCGAACATGAGCCAGTATGCCAAGCCAACTTTCGAAGGCTACGACAATGGAGTGGCTCCACCCGAAATCACCGAAAATTTCGAAATCAAATATAGCACCATTCATATGGTGGAAAAGTCAGTTCAATTTCATGGCCTCCTCGACGAAGACCTTCTTTCTCACATATCTCGATTTCTACGAATCTGCGGAACCTTTAAAATTCAAAACTGTTCAGAAGATCAAATCAAACTCAAACTCTTTCCTTTCTCTCTGAGGGGCCAAGCCCAAGAATGGATAGAATCTCTTTCTTCTGGTTCCATTACCACTTGGGACCAGATGGTTGAACAGTTTCTCCTCATATATTTTCCGCCCGATAAAACTGCCAAATACCGAGCCAGCATTACCGGATTCCGGACCGATGATGATGAGTCGTTACACGCAGCATGGGAAAGATACAAAAGTCTTCTAAGAATATGCCCACATCATGGACTGAGCGTATGGTTACAAATACAAACTTTCTTTGACGCACAATCCAGTCAAAACAAACAGGCCATCGACCAGATCGCTGGTGGAGACCTGGGATCCAAATCACCTAACGAAGCATTTGAAGTCCTGGAGAAGGCCGCAAAGAAGAGTTTTGCTTACAACCCACCAAGATCTACACCTACCCATAAAGGAATACACCACGTCGATTCCAACACTCTTGTCACAGCACAGCTTGAAACCCTTTCTAAAAAATTCGAACAACTTCAAGCCGAACTATCAAAAACCAGACTCACCTGCGACACCTGTGGAGGAAATCATAAGACAAGTGACTGTAAACAAGTCATCATGGCCATGGAAGAATTCGATTTCATCGCTCGACAGAACAACACTTTCAGCAATAACTACAATCCAGGATGGAGAAACCACCCGAATTTCAGCTGGAAAGACGGAGATAACACTCAAACCTTACCAGGATTCGAAAAAAGACCGATGAATCAATCCTTCCAACCTAAACCCCAATTCCAAGATCAAAGTTCTAGTAGTCATCAAAACCCGAGCTACTCAAAGATCGAAGAGATGTTAATCCAACTCATAACCAAAACAAATGAAGCAGAGAAGAAGGCCGACTCAAGAGCTGTTGATATCAGCGGAGTATTATTAAAACATGAAGCCGACCTCAAAAGTCATCAATCATCATTGCGGTATCTAGAAACTCAGATCGGACAGATTGTCCGACAATTGTTAGAAAGACCACCCGACGCTCTTCCAGGCAACACTATAACAAACCCAAATGCAGCAGCCAAAGCTGTTACATTAAGAAGTGGCACAACCACTGTTGCCTCACCAACTTCAGAACCAGTTATGGAAAAGGAATCCCCTGATAAAACGCAGGAAAGACTGATCCCAACGGGCACCGTACAACCTAAGGAGTCAGTCCGAACTTATATTCCACCTATTCCATACCCTGGACGGCTGAAGTAGGAACGATTGGAAGCTCAGTACGGGAAGTTTTTAGATCTCTTCAAACAACTCCACATCAACATCCCTTTCATCGAAGCCATCGTTCAAATGCAAAATATGCCAAGTTTCTCAAAGAAGTGTTGACAAATAAGAGGAAGCTGGAGGAACTCTCGCACGTCACCTTGAGTAAAGAATGCTCAGCAAAGCAAGCTACCACCGAAAATGACCGATCCAGGGAGTTTTACTATCCCTTTTCTCATAGGAAATTTATCTGTTAGCAATGCCCTGGCTGACTTAGGAGCTAGTATTAATTTAATGCCTTATGCGGTATTTGCAAAACTAGGGATAGGAGAACCAAAGCCCACATGCATGAGCATTCAGTTAGCTGACCGATCCGTTAAATATACTCGGGGCATTGTTGAAAACATGCTTGTCAAAATTGACAAGTTTGTTTTCCCAGTAGATTTTGTGATTCTAGACATGGAGGAAGACAAAAGTGTACCTCTGATTTTAGGAAGACCCTTTTTAGCCACTGCAAAGGCTATTATTGATGTTTGCACTGGCAAACTCACTCTCAGGTCAATGACGAGGCAATCACTTTTGACATAGGAAAATCTATGCAATATCCACAACATCACGATGACACATTATACTGTGTTGACATCGTCGATTCTATCGTGAGTTGCTATGTTCGGAAATCTTCCCTTAATGCCTTATTAGAAACACAAATATTAACAGATACTAGTACCAAAACCATTTTAGAAAACAATAATCTCAATACTTTGAATAACTATCAGGAAGCATCAGAAGTAGTATTTGAGATCACTGAATCCAATGAAAAATCAAAACCATCAATCGAAGAACCACCAGCCTTAGAGTTAAAATAACTACCAAAACATCTCGAATACGCCTTTTTAGAAAAAGATTCTCAACTCCAAGTGATTATTTCATCTCACCTTTCTAAAGAAGAGAAAGACGAACTTCTTAAGGTCCTCAAAAACCATAAGAAGGCTATCGCATGGAAGATCATGGATATCAAGGGCATCAGTTCCTCCTTTTGTACTCACAAGATTCTCATGGAAGAAGAATACAAACCTGTGGTCCAACATCAAAGACGTCTCAATCCCAACATGCAAGATGTGGTGAAGAAGGAAGTAATCAAACTGCTTGATGCCGGATTAATCTACCCGATCTCGGATTCACCTTGGGTTAGTCCCATTCAAGTAGTACCCAAGAAGGGAGGAATGACTGATGTAATGAACGAGAAGGAATAACTAATACCAATGAGGACCATCACAGGCTGGCGAGTTTGCATTGACTACCGGAAGCTTAATGACGCCACAAGAAAAGATCATTTTCCACTTCCTTTCATCGATCAACTGCTTGAGAGACTATCTGGAAAAATGTTCTACTGTTTTCTTGACGGATTTTCCGGATATTTCCAAATCCCCATTGCTCCTGAGGATCAGGAGAAAACAACCTTTACATGTTCGTATAGAACCTTCGCCTATCGAAGAATTCCATTTGGACTATGTAATGCTCCGGCCACCTTCCAACGTTGCATGGTGGCCATCTTTCATGAAATGATCGAGCACTCTATAGAAGTTTTCATGGACGACTTCTCAGTCTTTGGAGACTCCTTCGATCATTGTCTGAAAAACCTAGACAAAATGTTGACTAGGTGTGAAGAAGTGAATTTAGTACTCAACTAGGAAAAATGCCACTTTATGGTCAAAGAAGGCATCGTTCTAGGTCACAAGATATCCCAAGCAGGACTAGAAGTTGATAGGGCCAAAATAGAAACCATATCCAAACTTCCACCACCAATTTCAGTCAGAGCCATTTGAAGTTTTCTAGGTGACGCAGGATTCTACCGCCGTTTCATAAAAGACTTTTCCAAAATTTCTAGACCTATGACCAAACTTCTGGATAAAGACGCACCCTTCATCTTCTCCAAAGAATGTGTTGAATCATTCAACATATTAAAAGACAAACTCGTCAATGCACCAATCATGACTACACCCGATTGGACCTTTCCATTCAAAATCATGTGCGATGCGAGTGACTTTGCAGTTGGATCCGTACTTGGATAACGTAAAGAAAAACATTTTCACCCAAGTTACTATGCAAGTAAAACTCTTAATGATGCACAAGAAAACTACACCACAACAGAAAAAGAGTTATTAGCAGTAGTTTTCGCCTTTGAAAAGTTTAGATCCTACCTAGTTCTTTCCAAAACCATAGTTTACAGCGACCATGCCGCCATACGTTACCTCTTCAACAAGCAGGATGCCAAACCCAGACTTATCAGATGGATTCTACTACTCTAAAAATTCGACATAGAAGTCATAGACAAAAAGGGAGCAGAGAATGTAGCCGCAGACCATCTTTCACGCTTAGAATGCCCAGCTTGAAAAGAACTTCACAAAGAAATTATCGATGATAATTTTCTGCTCGAAATTCTCATGCAAATCCAAGCAGTCATGCAGGAAAAGGATGAAAGTCCTTGGTTTGCCGACTTCGCAAACTATCTGGCTTGTAGAATCCTAAGAAAAGGGCTAACTCATCAATAACGGAAGAAATTCTTCTCCGACCTTAAGTTCTACTTCTGGGAAGATCCATACTTGTTTAGGATAGGGGCCGATCAGGTTGTTCGTAGGTGTGTAGCGGGAAAGAGGCCTTAGATATTCTCAAACACTGTCATGAAGGACCTACTGGTGGGCACCACGGTACCGCCACTACGGTCAGAAAAGTGTTTGATGCATGATTTTTCTGGCCCACCATATATAAAGACACACATGCTTTGATCCAAGCATACGATGCTTGTCAAAGAGCCGGAAACATCTCAGCCAAAAATGAGATGGCTCAAAAAGGCATTCAATTTTGTGAGGTATTTGATGTATGGGGAATAGATCATGGGCCCATTTCCTAACTCATTCGGAAATAAGTACATCCTTGTAGCAGTCGACTATGTGTCTAAATGGGTAGAAGCACAAGCTCTTCCCACTAACGATGCTCGAGTAGTTGTACGATTTCTGAAAAAGTTATTTTCACGATTTGGTACACCGAAAGCCCTAATCAGCGACAGAGGTACCCACTTCTGTAACGCTCTGATGGACAAAGTCTTAGCACGATATGGGGTTCACCACCGACTGGCAACACCATATCACCCTCAGACTAGTGGGCAGGTGGAGGTCTCAAATCGAGGAATTAAAAGGATTTTAGAAAGAACTATGGGAATGAATAGCAAAAATTGGGCAGAAAAGTTAGATGACGCTTTGTGGGCCCTTAGGACGGCATACAAAACCCCCATAGGAACAACACCATTCAAACTTGTTTATGGGCAGGCATGTCATATACCCGTAGAACTTGAACACAAAGCGTATTGGGCTCTGAGAGCAGTGAATTTTGATCTTATGTTCGCCGCTAAAAACCGAGAAGATCAGATTCACGAGCTCGAAGAACTAAGAGCACTGGCATATGAAAATTCCTGGTCTTACAAAGAAAAGACTAAACGTTTACACGACGCCCATTTAAAAGGAAACAAGAAATTTCAAGTTGGCGACCATGTACTGTTATATAACACACGTTTACGTCTTTTCCCAGGAAAATTGAAATCTCGTTGGATAGGTCCACACATAGTTGAATCAGTTTTTGACTATGGGACAGTTGAGATTTCAAATTCTGAAGGCCAGAAGTTCAAAGTTAATGGACATCGATTGAAACCATACATCGATGGACCATTCGAGACCGTCTCGGAGGTACTAATCCTCCACCCAGATCAATGAACATTTTGGAAGTAGGGTCTGGCCAAGTCCCTGATTAAACTAGGCATTGAAATAAGGTTAAAAATATATAATAAATAAATAAAATAATAATAATAATAATAATAATAATAATAATAATAATAATAATAATAATAATAATTTTAAATATTATTATGCTTGTTGGTTGTATGCAGTTTTTGTATAGGTACACTACATGAAAACGGACAAACAATAGGGGACACTCTGTCAAAATTTCGTTGGCCCGTAGGGAAGTTCCTTTCCATTTTACCCTCCATACTTCATATGAATCTTATTATTAATATTTTTATGAATCTTTTCACATTGAGGACAATGTGAGATTCAAGTGTGGGGAAGGGAATTACTTGACCAATTGCTTGCTCAACTAATTATAAGATTCTCTAATAACAAAATTTTTTGTAGCAAACAAAGACTATTTTTGACAAAACCAAAAGAAAATCCAAGAGAATTTTTGCAAATAACCAGCTACAAATCTACTATAACCAAAAAAATGAAAAAGTAGAAAGAAGTTTTGTAATAATGAGAACAAATTTATGCAAAATATGGCGTTTATACCCAATCCCTACGTTACTGTGAGATAAACCTCATGCCATATAAATATTTTTTCGGAAACTTTGAGTGAGTCATATGTGTCGTGTGAATTAGAACTTGTCGCAATTATTCACTTCAAAACCACACGAAGCGTTGTATATGGAAGAAGGTAGTATGATCACAATCCCATCAAACCATTCTTCAAATCACAAAACCCAAAAACCCTATCACACCACTTTATCCCTCTCACCGGTAAAATACAACACTGGTCTTTTACTGGCAGACCCTAAAAAACTGGAAATGTATTCTTTCGATTTCAATTTCCTTTGCTGCATACATTTAGCAAAACCTAGGTTGCCTCCAGAACTTAGGGAGAGAATTTTTCTCTTTAGCAATAAGGTGAGGAAAAAGTGGCACCAAGATGAATAAAGGCCACCATTTTGTGGAGTTTCCAACAGCGCAATGAAAAGAAGAGCAAAAAGATATGAACGATGCTTAGGTTGCGGAAACTGGTCCCACGAAGGAAGATGTAGAAAAAGTCAAACTTAGTCTCACATGAATATACTGAACTAATGAGGGTGGGAGCTATTAGGCTCAAAGCCGAACGATCCATTAGAGTTGGGAGTTATGTTTAGAGCAGGATTGAGGAAGAACTGATCCACATCCTCGACAAAACTGGTCTTGGTGATCTGACCTTAAAAGAGTCACTAGGTTTGTTTAAAAAAAAAGTTTAACAATCGGGAGAAAGGAGTTAACCATTGAAGACATCTTAAGACTCCCGACAATCAACAGAAGTTGTATTTACCATCATCATTAACCTAAGCCCTTGAACCACCACAAAATAACAAGATCCCTACTCACACAAAACCAACCCAATTACCTTCTGATCTATGCAACCCTTCACAAAGGTGGAGATTTGAGCTTGTTACAAGCCTTTTATAAAACCGAGTGTGAGTGAACATTGTGAGAACGTGACGTTTTGCATAAACGGAAGCTCATAAAAACAAATCACCTTTTTATATATCACTACATATATTCCTATGATTTAAGGTTGGATATTTTGTTTCCATTTTCTTGGAACTCTTTTGGGGATGTTTAAGCTATGGTCCTAACTTGCTATTTTTAGAGAATATTTATTAGTAGCTTGCTTGAGGACAAGCAAGGTTCAAGTGTGGGGATGTTTGATGTATACAAAAATATACATCTTTTTAGCATCAAATAATATCTAAAAACTGCAACTTCTATCGTATAATATTGTTAAAATAACTACTTATCATGTTAAAATATATTTTCAGGTGAATCCAAGCCTCAAACGAAGAAACGCATGAAAATCCGAAGAAAAAACCAAAGAAAATCAAAGAAAATAGCAAAACATGGGGCTGTGCTTCAGGAAACATGAGGCTGTGCTTTTGGAAACACGGGGCTGTGCTTTTTGGAAGCACGGGGCCGTGCCTACCTTCCATAAACGACAAAAAGAATTAGCACATGTCACTAAAAACCATGGGGCCGTGGCCACGTCACAGAAAAGACAAAACAAATCTGGCACATGTCATAAGAATGCACGGGGGCGTGCTCATCAAGCACGGGGGCGTGCTCATCAAGAACTGGGACATGCCTCACTCTCCAGAATGCCTATAAATAGTGGCTCATGTTTCACTCATTTGGTGTGCCATGAAAAAAGTTCTATCCGGTTTTCACTTATAAAAACACACACTAACACTCACATAGAAGGTTTAGTGAAGAGTTTGAAGGCTTGGAGATCACCACCATCAACCATCATCATCAACCATCATCACCATCATTAAGAAGGAAGATTCATATACATTTGGTTAGATCATTCCAAGTTTAATCATGTATTTGTTATCATCATTCATCTTAATGTTTATCATTATGCTCGTTATGAGCTAAACTCCATTTACCATCTAAAATCTATGAAGAAGCTTTGTTTTACTTGATGATTATATAAAACATGTGGTTTAGTTTGGTAAAGTACATGGTTATCTTACAATTATCTTTTGATGAAAAATGTTTTACCATCTTAAAATACTAATTCAAAGTTGGTGATTGTCAATTATATTGGCAATCGTTCATGATCGATTCATGTTCTTGAAAGATAGAAATACTTTGATACATTATCAAAACATGGATCCTTATATTGTACTTAGAAATGATGAGATATAAGTTATGATGTATTTCTCTAAGTCTTGGTAATCCGAAAATGGCTTTGCTTAGGATATCATGCTAGTTAAAGAAATCATATGTTAACGGAATGTGTAATTATAACCTACATAAATCAACCAAGGGGAGGTTGTGTGAGTTAACTACAACCACTCGAAGTTGTTTGGATTGGTATTTGAGAAATCGAAGTCAATTCTAATCATTCTACTTTACCAACTGCTTGTCTACTTAAATTGACATTCTCGGGGTAGCATGCTATTAAGCATAAGATGGACTTGAAAATATGCATGCTATTATTCATTATGTCATAGAATGTGTTCATTCAAAAATGAGGATCATAATTCTATCATATATTATTAGGACAAGTCTATTACATGTTTAACTATTAATCAGCAAGGAACAATGGAGTGGATTCTAGATATTAGATGGTAACCTTCGCATAATTGAACAACTCGTTTAGAATCTCTTTTCTTGGTCACCTATATATTATATATATAAGTATTTATATTTTATAAGAAGTTTGAAGAAAATTAACTCCAAAATGATTAAAACCTCCGATTAAAGTAAAACAACGATTCATTATTAGAAACATTTGTGTCCACGGATCGATACTTGGTTCTTACCAATACTATTCTACATATACGATAGCTACACTTGCCTATTTTGTGTGTGTTTTGTCTTTGTAGAAATCACTTTTATAAATTTAAAACACGATCTTGTGTAAAAGCAAATCATTCCGTCCTTTTATAATTTTACAAGCTGCATGCGCAAGCAAACACATCACCCACTGGTAGAAGTTCATACAAATACAAGGGTAAACAACCGGGTGAAAAGTTTGGTCAATTAAAGGAGACTGAGTCTGATAGTGAAGAAACTGAGATTGAGGAGAAAGGAGATGATGATGATCCTGATGAAGGTCAGGATGAAGGTGATGATGAGGAGGAAGAACATGAGGATGACCCTGTTGATGAACCGGCTGATAAAAATGAAACAGAGCCGGAAGCTGATGTGGTAACGGAGGGCAGATCTAAAAGGAAACATGATAAGACGAAGAGGAAAGCTGGTGAGTCCTCCAAAAGATCTGCCGCTGCTGAGGAGGAAGAGCCAGAGCGTCCGCCTAAACGGTTGAAGAAGATCAAAGACTCCAAGAAGTCTTCATCTTCAAAGGTGCCTCATCTTATGTCACACCCCCAAATTTCCACTAACGGAGTTTTACCGTAAGGCGGGTGACAAACCAGGATCCGAACACATTAATCACACCAAACGAAATCTATATGGTCTCAAAAGTTTTAACAAATCAAAATAAAATGTTCAGAGTACTTAAGTGCTAGTGCGGAAGCTAAATAAAGTGCGGGAGCCATCTCCCAAAACAAGTTTAAATAATTCATGGCGCTACAAGCTCAAAACCAATATCAAATAAATGTTTTCAAACTTAAACCAATGCGAGTCCATGCATGCAATGTTATCCTAATCCAAGTGTTTGCTAGTGACCTGAGGAAAACATGCTAAAAAGAGTCAACACATATGGTTGGTGAGTTCACAGGTTTTCAAAGTAAGTTATGCTCTATCAGTTCATAAACATTTATAAATAAAAGTGGCCCATGGTTAACTACACTTAGTTAACTCGTTGCCGCATAGTGTTATGTTTCCATCACGACCGTAGCTGACTAGTTATTGCCTCAAGTCAAGTATTGCCGAAACTTAACAATGTTTGGTCAAAGTTACACCCTGTTCGACCTCCAGTCGAGAATAATGCAGGGTGGGGTTTGTCAAACCCAATAGTACTATTTAAATTTACCACGCCAGTTAACCTTAGTTAACGGTCCGATGTTTGTGAGGACTTTCCATGGCAAAGAAACACTACGTTATAAGCAACCAAACAGTTGTGTAAAGATTTAGTTCAAGTAAAGTAAAACAGTTTTGCATGTTTCCTCCCCCAAAGGAAGAGTATAAAAGTGGGGCCGTAAACTCACCTTGTTGGTGCTTCGGGTATTACACAAATCCGACCGAAGTAAATGCATCACGTGCTAAGACCCTAAAAATGCAAGTACGTAAGTAACTTGTGGGATGGTTCCTAGAACCACTAGTATCCAACAATCTCCCATTGTTTTTTAAAAAGACTTTTGACCAAAGTTTGACTTTTGTTGACTTTGACTAAAGTTGACTTCTATGTTGACCTTTGACCAAGGTTTGACTCCTGTGGACCAAGGACCAAAACTTTGACCGAGTTGACCCGACGACACATTGGTGGCTTATGATCTAACACATTGGCTAACATCAAGCATGTATCAATTTCAATGGTCAAGCATGACTAACCCCTTTGGTTAAACCGAAAAGGTTCCTAAGTCAAACTTGTGTCCTAGCAACTCATCAAATCATTTAACAAAGATTCATAGCCCTGGACAACACTTATCAAGCAATTTCAAACTAGCACTCATATAGTGAGTTATAACCTAGCAAAGATGCACGATTCTAGCATATCACCCTAACTTAATAAATTCTCATTATTTTACACAGAATACCTCTATGTCTTAGGATTTCAAAACTATTTTTTTTATAATTTTCTCATGCATACACAAATCATGAAAATTCATATACTACAGCCATGCACAATCAGGTCTGTCAGTGACCAATCAAAAGTATAAATTCACCAAAAATTCAATATAACTCTAAATAATGTGATACCAATTGGAGCATGTTCCTAACATCCTAAATATTCTTCCAGATTTGGAATCATTCAATTATCAATTACCATAGTCAAGATATAACACTTATAGTAAGAAGTAATTTCAGGAAACCCGTAACAGTTTTGATAATCAATTTCATAAAATCATAAAAACGTAGCAAACGATCTCCAAAAATTACAAATCATATATCCACAGAAACTAGACACCAAGTAGTATATCATAGAATCATAAATCGTCCATAAATTTAAGTTATCATCGATTTATCAGCTAAACAATAGTCTAATACGAATCTGATCAGAATCAGATTTATAACAATCACTCAAACAAATCACCAATTAACATTCCTAGGATTCAAATCCATGAACCAAACTCTAGAAAACATCAAAACAAAGATTTATACTCTCCATCAAGATGTCATTGAGTATTTTTTTTTAAGATACAACTTTAGGGTTTTCACCCAAGTCAACAAAAGACACTAGCTTTACAAAAACATAATCTTTTCAATTGTTGTTTGAACAAGGATTCCCCATTGATCATCACCCTTGTTGGATACTAGGTTCTCAAGAACCAAAACAAAGAATAATACAAATCAATACACACCACTTACTCTCTTGGATCACTTGCACTTGTATTGATCAAGATCAATATTCAAGCTTTTGCAAGGAAGAGATTGGAGGAGGGTGTGAAACAGATGAGAGAATTAGGTTAGAAAATATTTTTTTTTGTGAATGTGTATAGGGGGGGGGGGGGCGGCCATATTGGCTTGGCTTGGGGAGGGGGTTTGGTCCTAATTTTGGTAAGTCTTTTATATTATAAATATTGTTTTATCATCCAAAATTAGTTTTATTAAAAGTCAAATAATTAAATATATTTTTCCAACTTATGTTATAAATAATGTGACATGTTACAACTTTTATTTATATGTTCTAATGTGTCATGTAACATGTAATATCCTAGCATACTTGTCTAGCATATACTAGCATGTAATGTTTTATGTAACACTTCATAACTTGCAACATACTTACACATATAATTCCACCTTTCATGTAATATAACTTAGCATACATAACATATAACTTAGCATATAACACTTCATGTAGCATCATGTAGCTTATCGTTCATAACATGTAACTTAGCATATAGTATTTAACATGTGACTCTTAGCATGTAATAATGATAATCATTTATTATTGTTGTGTTTATAAGACCACTAACGTACTCGGACCGACTCATGTTTGACATGTGATATGCATGTGGACTATGATGAACTAACGGACTTAACTGAGTTTGGTTAACGGAGTTAACCCGAAATTTGCAATTGTCACATCTTAAGGTAACCTTTCCTTTGATTTCTGAGATGTTGAGTCACTCCTTAGTCACCCAAACCACACCACCACAAACCGCCATTCCCGACCCACACATAGGATCACCCAAAACATTAGCCAAAACCTTAAAAGCCCTCCAAGCCAAACAAATTAAAGTTACCAAAGCCCAAACCCCAATCTCACCTAAAACCAAACCCAAAACCAACCTAATTTCACTACCCAAAGCCTCAACCAAAACCAAACCTAGGATTATCCTTAGGATAAAAGCCAAACCCAAGAAACCATCACTAGTAGACGAACCCCATTACCTCTCCCGAAACCTCACTAGCCCGCTTAGATGAACCAATGCCAAGTATGTTTGATGACATACCCATGACCACCCAAACCGAAACATTTACCTATCCTTGGACCACCATACCCGTTACCTCGCCTACATACCAATTTGCCTCAATAATTAGAGATACCTCATTCTGGTCCTCTACTATCACTACATCCAGCCAAACCCAAACCACTAGATCCACCATAGAAACCACAACAACACCAATCAACCTACCCTTAACCACAACCACCCCAACCAGCCAATCATTAACCATAACCACATCTTTCCTTAACTTAACCCTAACCTTACCCATCCCAACGACACCACACTCAACCATATCAACCACACCTCCCTCAACCCTTAGAAGCCCTGTGATTGCTGCCACTCCCATCTCAAGTGGGAAATCAAAGAAGTCTCCGGTGTTCAAAGATCCTGTCCTTGATAGGATTAAGTCACTGGAAGAGACAAATGAGAACCGGGCAAAGCGGGAGCTCATGTTGATCAAATTTCTTAAAGATCAACAAGCCATCAACCAAGAAGTCACTCGTCAACGTGACGCTCTGGCCGATCAATTGGCTATCTTACAAGAGAGACGTGACTTGGATCAAGCACAAATCGCAAGTCAGAAGGATTGGATCAAGAGTTAATAAACGAAAACTCTTTACAATACGCTGATAAACATGTTGGATTGGAGAAGCTTGAGTCTAGAGTTACAAAGTTAGAGACTGATCTTCCTTCCTCTTCTACGTTTTCTAGTGAGTTCAAGAGGGAACTTGACTCCACTCTTGAAAAAGTGTGGATCGATTTTGAGCGTTTGAGCTCAAAAGTAAGTGGACTGGAAGGTAGTGAGAGTAGGGACGTGAGCAGATTGTTAGGTGAAAGTGTTAGGCCGCGTGACTTAGTTGAGCAGCTGGAAGAAGAGTTGGGAATCAACGCGCCGAACAAAGGAGTGTAAATAAGTCATTGGATAACTGATACCTTGTTGTCATGGAAGTTATGCGGTTGACGGATGAAGACATTGAGAACCTGAGAGTTCATCTTATGGAGACCTTTAGAGGGTTTCTAGGTGTAGCTGAGCCAAGGGCCGAGCAAGACAACCGACGACAAACTATTCTTGCTCGTTTGGTCACTGATGCCGAAAGGGTCAGAGCTTTGGGAAACGTACACAGTTTCCTCTACACGGGAGAACCAAGTAAAGATGGAGATGAAGGAGGATATGGTGCTAAGGCTGCTGATGATGAGCCTGCTGTCGTTGTTGGAACCGTTATGAGCACTGAGCTGTAGTTGCTACTGCCGCTTCATCGGGCATGCCAGTTTTACAAGCTCACCACTTGTTGCACCCACCACTAGTGCACAAGTGAGTGTCGTGTTCACTACTGCTTTGATCGTTTATGCTGATCCACAACATGAAGCACAAGGTGATGGTGGTGATGATGGAGATAATGGTGACGATGATGAGTCTGATGGTGGAGACGACGATGATGATGACAATGACGATGATGATGATGATGATGAGAAAAAGGATGATGAGGACGATGACCACGAGTATGATAGCTTTGATGAGCCTCGTGGTGGAAATGGATATGGTAGTGGAAATGGTAGTGGAGATGCTACCGGAAATAAGGTGGTTGATGATGAACCGCCACTAGAGACCGAGAAAACTCGGGAAACGGATGCTGTTGTTGAGGCTGAAATCGCCTCGTTATTTAACGTTTGTTCTGTTGCAGAAACCGTTTCACCAGTTGAGAAAGCCGTGGAAGTTAATAAAGATCACAGTGATGATGGCATCAACTATTCTCCTAACCCCGACACACCAGTTAGTGAGAATGTTGAGCCCACTGCTGATGAGCCAGTTGTCACTCTTGCTGCGAATCCTGCTCGAAGAAAGTCTAGAAAAGGTGTTAAATACTACAGTGTTAGCAGGATGGGAAGCTTGAGATGGAGGTCAAAGCCTTACCATGATTTAGATCCCATTCTATATGCAAATGGCACAAAAATAGAAAAATATGGGCTATCCGACGTGCCAATGGGGATCTGACATATCTGTCCTACAGAGATACACACACGCTATCCTTACTCGACAGAACTACTTCCGGAAGACCATAGCTCGAGACGATATCAAAGACACCTTAGAATCATGGTTCAAGAACAGGTTTTTGAAGAAAGAGTGGAGGGCCGACTACCCGACGTTTTCTGTCAATCCGGGTAGGTCATTCAAGACAAAGAAGATCAACCCGTTCACCAACAAGCCGTCCAAGGGTTGACGATACAAAATGCCTGACGATTATGGTGATCCAATTTGCCATGGGATGACTTTTGAAGACGACTTTCTCTATGACTTCATTGCCTGGGAATTTGACAACGTGCACGGCGAAGTCATCATTCACTGCACCTGCACTCATGACCTGAGATTCTTCGATGAACATGAACTTGCAAGTTTTAGACTCAACGACTTGGAAAAGCTTGTCAAGTCGCCTCATTGTACTGTTGAAGACGTCTGTTGTGACAACACGGACGCTATCGTTGGAAAATTCAACAAGTTCGTCAAATTACTTGTTGAAAAGCAACCATTTGAAGATCCAGACGATGTCTTTGACTATGAGTCCGGGTGTGAATGGTGATGGAAGATAATAAAGCAAATACCAAAGACTAGAGGGAGATTGTTGGGCTCTTTTTCTTGTTAAGTCTTTCGTATTTGTAACTTATGTTTTGTTTATGTTTGATGTTTGTTTAAACAATTCACTTTATATGTTTGGACCTTAGGCCATTGTACTTAGAGCCCATTGGGCTGATTATGAATGGAAAGTGTGCATGAGAACTCACACTATATATTGTGTGAGCCTCTCATACACACAACTTTTGACAAAACAAACTCATATACTCTCTCTTTCTCTCATTTGTTCACGGCAATAATACCCAACAAACAAGATCCGAGATCTCGGTCCTAGCTAGTTGTTTTCGCCAACTAATTGAGAGGTTGATCCAAAATAACTAGTAATAGTTAGTGTGTTGTTAGATCCGGTCAAGAGACCTACAAAAACAACCAATTATTATATATACTATTTGCACACATCATTTGAAACATTTGGAACGAAATTTTCTGGATTGTTACAACACACAAGACAAATTCCAGTAATCAAGGATTATTTCCCTCTACTCACTCAGATGTAATTTTAGGCGCTAGTATTTTCTATAACAATACATACTATTGTATCATGAGAGACATGCCGAGAAACACGAAATATGTTTTAAAGAACTCATGTGGGATCCAAATACTCAACATATGTTTTTTTTTCCTCGTTCTTGTTATTTCCTTTTATTTCAATTATAACTAGCATTGTATCATTTCTTGTCTGTACTGCAATTTATTTTAATGTTTCTTTTAATTATTTTATTAACGGTATTCCAATATAATATTGTAAGAATTTTGTATACCACAAGTATACGAAACACATAGATAAACAATTGAATTTCATTACGGCGTCTTGAAGAGTAAAAACTTAATTTATTATTCTAGACACCACATGTTAACAAAGGTGATAGCCAAGTTCAAACATTTAGCGTCAGTAATTCACATGATATCCCAAGGGATGTAGAAAGTCAAGGAAGGGATGGCAAATACCTAGAATATTTAAGGAAAGAATTGGATGTGATGGTATCTTTATCTTATGACTTATCATTGAAGAGGTAGGTCCCAGCAGAACTAATTCTTCATTGGCGCCATCCATGCATAAAAGCTAGAACTAATTCTTAGTTATTTCAAAGTTTCTGAAGAAATGGTTAACGTTACTCCGGTCCCAAAGCCAGTAAGTGACCAAGAAACCCCGGTAACCACAACCCCAGCAACTGGGGGGAACACCGGCGGTTATACAAATTTTACGAACACTACCCCGGTTACCCAAGCCGGGACAAGTGCAGTAAACAATATTTCACTGGGGTTCACTGATGCCCAGTTGGAGAAACGGACGAGGGTCCCTCGCCAAACACTCGATCAAGTTAAGGCGTGGGCCGAAGCACGTCAGAAAGAGTTCCAAGCTGAGTTGGATGAACACTTGCGTTCACTTCAACAGGCTGACGAATTCGGCAGTACTCGCCAACATCTCAACATGAACAGTGAGTGCGAGTACTCGGACGATGAGCGGGAAGAATCCGATACCGACGCAAACCCTCGCCATAAGGCAAAAGGGAAGCGTAAGGAAACGGACTTCCAACCGACAAGGAATTTTGGAGAAACCTTTAAACCAACGAACGCGGGGAGAAACCCACGTGACTTCTCCAAAACCTTTAGACCAACTGCTGCAAATGCAGGAAAGTCCAAGTTTGCAAGGGACATTGCGGAAGCAATCGCCCCGAGAAGTGCCAAACAAATGTCCAACATCGGCACTTATGATGGTCTATCCGACCCAGACGACCACTTGAACAGATTCATTGGGGGGCAACCGTCAGTAACTGGACGGAACCCACGTGGTGTTATATGTTCCAGATGACTCTGGTTGGAGCGGCCAGGGCATGGTTCGATCGTTTACCGGTCCACCACATCTATGATTGGGCGGACTTTCAGAACAAGTTCAGCCAACACTTCAGCCAACAGAGGAAATATACTGAAGAACAGTGGACGATCCTCAACTGCGTTAGAGAGGAGGATGAATCTTTACTAGACTTCATCACTCGCTTCAACTCCAAAAAGCTGAGTCTGGGCAACATAAGTGAAGATCTTGTTCGCGCCGCTTTCATCCAGGGCGCCGAATACCCAGAGCTTATCCGCACATTGACGGGTAAAGACGGCATGCCATCCACATGGGATGCCATCATGACGGCGGCCAAGCGCTTTGCCGAGACGGAGAAGCAACTGGGAAGGGATCTTCCCCAGAGTACACACCTCTACACGCAAAGGACTAGAGAAAACAATGTTCGGATCGCCCGGCAGAACAAAAAGAGGAAGCTAGGTATTTGGCAGTCAAGGGTAAACTTTGACACCTCATCCAGCTCTCGCCCTCTTGTTGGCGGAAGGGATAACACACACCCTTCAAGCCGAAAACACCGGTGGACGCCACTCACCAAAAGCGTCACGGAGATATTTGCCACCGAAAAACTACCATGGCCAAAAGCTCCAATGATCCGGCAGCGACCTAATGCGGATCAAAGCAAATCCTGTGACTTCCACGGGACAAAAGGTCATAGTACGGAGGAGTGTACATCCTTGAAGGATATTGTTGAAACATTCGTCAAGGATGGAAGACTTGCACACCTTGTGGCATCAATCAAGAAGGGAGGAAGGAATGATAACCGGTACAGAGGCAACGGACGAAAGCCCTTAGACATCAGCATCAACATGGTTCATGGCAACATCAGAGGAAGAAAAAGGCGAGTGACAGAACCATGCGCGTGGAAGGCAGCTGAGGTACGCTTCCCGCGAGTGCCAGGAGGACCCAGCAAAGAAGGCCCTATCGTCATCAAAAGCCAGCTGGGGCACTACATCACTTCTCGCACTCTTGCTGACAACGGCGCCTCGTCAACGGTGATGTACAGGCAGTTCTTCGACAAGCTAGATGACGAAGACAAGGAACGCCTGGAAACGGTCTACGCCTCGATGGAAGGGTTCGACGGCAGCACAAACACCCCCTTGGGTATCCTATCTTTCCCCGTCACTCTTACGGACGGGAATCACTCACGCACAGAAGACGTGGATTTTGTCGTGATGAGGAAGCCACACCACACATACGACATTCTCTTCGGAAGAGAAGGGATGGCAAGATTCAACGCCGTGGTATCTTCAGTCCACGGCATGATGGGATGGCCAACAGCTGAGGGTGTAGCGATGATCACCGGCATTCCCCAGGTATGCATCGCATCTGTCTCATCTAAACCCAAACCAAAGATGGCTAAACCAACCATCACCGAACCGGAAATATGGGCCTTCAACGGCAAATACCCCGACCAGGCCGTTACCATTGGCCCAACAGTTGTTGATCCCACACGCACCTTACTCAAACGCTTACTATAGAAAAACGCTGACATCTTCGCGTGGACACCAGCTGACATGACTGGTGTACCCCGAAGTAAGGCAGAGCATAAGCTCAAGTGCGATCCGGCTGTTACGCCAGTCGTACAAAAGCACAGAGTAATGGGGCCAGAACAAACTAACGCGTGTAGAACCCAAGTCATGGAACTCCTTGACGCAGGCATCGTACGCGTTAGCAGATATCAAACATGGGTTGCAAATCCCGTTATGGTACCGAAGAATAACAAACAATGGCGCATGTGCATAGATTTCAAGGACTTAAACAAAGCATGCCCCAAAGATTGTTATCCGTTACCCGAAATTGATCTTAAGGTGGATTCGTTAGCACCGTTTCGCCTTAAATGCTTCCTGGATGCGTATAAGGGGTACCATCAAACCCACATGGCCGTTGATGATCAGGACAAAACCGCTTTTCGGACGCCCGATGGTACATTTTGTTATCAAATGATGCCATTTGGACTTAAGAATGCCGGGTCCACATACCAACGCCTGATGGACAACCAGTTTCATGCCCAAATTGGGAGGAACTTGGAAGTCTACATGGATGACTTGGTCATCAAAAGCCCTGACGCAGAAGCGATGTTGAAAGACATCGAAGAAACTTTCAACACGCTCAGGAAGATAAACATGAAGCTCAACCCGAGCAAGTGTGCCTTTGGAATGGAAGAATGGAAGTTCTTGGGGGTCATCGTCACTAAAGATGGCTTCAGAGCGAACCCTGAAAAGGTCGAAGCCATTATCAAAATGGAATCACCTACTACCATCAAACAGGCTCAGACACTGAATGGACGACTAGTCGCACTTAATCGCTTTTTGGCAAACCACGCGGATAAGTCGTTTCCTTTCGTGTCAACGTTGAGAAACTGTTTAAAGAAAACGCACTTCCGCTGGACACCAGAAGCGGAAGCAGCTTTTCAGGAGATTCGGTCACGCTTGATCGAACTCCCAACGCTCACAGCACCAGAAGCGGGGGAGGGGTTAATCCTATACCTTTCCGCAACAGATAGAGCAACCGGGGCGATCCTGCTAGTTGAACGGAAAGGCATCCAGATGCCAATCTATTATGCCAGCCGTATCCTAACAGACGTAGAAACCCGGTACTCTACCCTCGAAAAATTAGTCTTAGCACTTATACACGCTTCACGCAGGTTAAGACGATATTTCCAGGGTCACCCAATCACCATTCTCTCCAACTTCAAACTTGCAAACGTTCTACGCAAACCCGAGTTATCGGGACGCCTAGCCAAATGGGCAATTGAGTTGGGGGAATACGCGATAAAGTATAAGCCAAGACCAGCCATAAAAGGCCAGGTTTTGGCCGACTTTATTGCGGAAGTGCCTGCATCGCGGGAAAAAGAGTACCAGGAAGAGGCTCAACCCTCTCCAGCACAGGACATCAATGATGTCTGGCGACTTTACACTGATGGAGCAGCCAGTAACGAGGGTTCAGGCGCAGGGCTGAAACTAACAAACCCAGCAGGCCAAGAATACACTTACGCTATTCGACTGGATTTTCCAAGTACGAATAACGAAGCCGAGTATGAAGCATTCTTGGCCGGGCTGAGAATTGCGCGTAAGATGGGAGTGAAACACTTGGAAGCCCACGTGGATTCCATGTTAGTAGCCAATCAAATCAACGGGACGTACACGGCCGTGAACGACACAATGGCCCTGTACCTCGCACAAGCAAAAACCCTTATGCGCGATTTTAACGATTGCAAAGTCATACACGTCAAGCGTAGTGAAAACAAATCTGCGGATGCGTTAAGCAAGCTTGCATCATTAGCCTTCACCCACTTGGGAAAGGACATCCGCATTGAACTCCTCGAGGCACCTTCGGTCCCGCACAAGGAAATTTGTGTCATCCAAACCGGCACAGAAATGTGGATGACACCAATAATAAAATACCTTGCGGCAGGTACACTACCAGAGTAAAAAACACAGGCAAGAAAACTACGCTGTAAAGCACTGAATTATCAACTCATCGATGACATCCTTTACAGACGTAACTTTCTTGGCCCACTCTTAAGATGTGTGGACAACCAAGATGCTGACTACCTCCTAAGGGAAGTACACGAAGGCATCTGTGGAGTACACGCAGGTCCACGCGCTGTTGTAGCTAAGCTAAACAACACGGGATACTTTTGGCCGGGGATGCATACGGATGCGCTGGCATACATCAGAAAATGCAGGTCTTGTCAGCTCTACGCACCCAACACGCATCGCCCGAAGAATGAACTTGTTCCAGTCACCTCTTCATGGCCATTTCAGAAGTGGGCCATCGATGTGACAGGCCCATTTCCTACAGCAGCAGGAAATGTTCAGTTCCTAGTGGTTGCCATCGACTACTTCACCAAGTGGATAGAAGCAAAACCCTTAGCCCAAACAACCGCGAAACATATCAAAAAATTTATTTGGGAATTTATTATTTGTCGTTTTGGACTTCCACAGAATTTGGTGAGCGATAACGGCACCAACTTTGCTGACAAGAAGCTACAAAAGTGGCTGGAAGAACTTCAAATCACCCACACTTTTACCTCAGTGGCGCACCCGCAGGGTAATGGTGAGGTAGAAAGAGCAAATAAGAGCATCGTCGAAGGCATAAAGAAAAGACTCTTGGAACACAGATCCGGCTGGGTGGACGAGCTTCCGCACGTCCTTTGGGCAAACAGAACGCTGAAAAAGGCCAGTACGGGAGAAACCCCGTTCAGTCTCACTTATGGCACTGAAGCCATGGTCCCGGTCGAAATTGGTTTACCCTCACCAAGGGTCTTGATTCAGCCAGAAGACAATGATGCGGAAAGACGGTTAGACCTTATGCTAACCGAGGAACGCAGAGACTTAGCCGCAGTACGTGAAGAGAACTACAAGCGACAAATGCAAAAGTACTACAACACGCGGGTAAAACTCTGCAACTTCAATGTAGGAGACTACATACTGCGTAACAACGAGGCTTCGAAGCAACAACGCCCAGGAAAACTGGCCCCGGTCTGGGAAGGGCCATACATTATCAAAGAAGTTCTAGGAAAGGGCGCATACCGGCTCGAAAGGCTCGATGGCACTCCCATCCCAAGAACATGGAATGGAGCTCAAATACGCAAATGTTACATGTAGATCAATTCCAAACTTGTAAAGAAAAGGCCTAGAGCCACTTCTAATGGAAATGATTCTCCTTTCACAATGTGTTGATAGCCTTACCTTTATACTTATGAACTTCCCACACTGATGTGCCGGTATTCACCGCATAAATATGGGAAGAAGTCGTTACGTGTGGAAGGCGGCAAAACCCGCATAAACA
This sequence comes from Bidens hawaiensis, assembly GCF_021521415.1. Classification (NCBI taxonomy): domain Eukaryota; kingdom Viridiplantae; phylum Streptophyta; class Magnoliopsida; order Asterales; family Asteraceae; genus Bidens; species Bidens hawaiensis. Next base: position 91,541 of record NW_027495992.1, read on the forward strand.
CAAAACGGTAAAAATTTCAAAAGTTTAAGGAAAACCTCCACGCAGGTCAGATGTAGGCAAAGTTTAGCCATCCTACTAAGTGCAAGTGACGGTCTTACCCGCACAATCACGAACGAGGAGGCAAAACTTCAACCTATTATCTACCACGTTCAAAGGTTAACTTATTCTAAACACTTAGAAAATTTCAAAGGAAAAGATGAGGAAAACTTCCACGCAGGTCAGATATAAGTAAAGTTAAGCCATCCTACTAAGTGTAAGTGACGGTCATACCCGCACAATCATGAAAGAGGAAGCGAAACATAAACTTATAATTTGCCACGTTAAAAAGTTAACTTATCTAAGTACCAAAGAAATTGCTAAGTTAAATCAAAACATGCGTAAAAAAAACAAGGCAAGGAATTAACACAATCTTTATTCCATCAAAATTCAAATATTACAAAGATTGCTGGGTGCATACCCGCATACAAAAGAAGCTATACAAAAACAAAAATCTACGCTAATGGTGGAAAGGGATCTTCAGGATCAAGCTTCAGGACCACTTCCACTTAGACCCGCACCATCAGTACAGCGTGGCGGTTCAAGGAAAGCTTTAAGGATAGCTAGCCCATCATCAGCAGCAGCAACTTCGTTCACATTCTCCACCACCGGATGCGGGAAGGCGGCATACTGGTTCACTGCTTGGTCATAAACAGCTTCAGTATCCACATCGTACAAAGGGAAGTTGGAAGGCGGGATGCCTTTCTCAACGAACCCTAGACCAAGCAGGAAGCCGGCCTTTTCCCCATCCTCATGAGAAGCGTTGAGGGCTGCGCTCATGGCATCGTCGTATGATGTGTCCGTGAAGACTCGATGCACAACCTACAAGAAAAAATACAAGTGTCCAAATCTCTTCTATGTGCAAAGAAAAGTGTAAAGATATGAAATTACGCATACCTGAGACAACGCTTCTCGAAGAAGCCATTCCTTGGTAACCAGAGCTTCCTGGAGGGCAGCTTTAGCTTGGTTACGGGCGCGTTCGGCTTCACTTTTGTTGAGGTTGGCAAGCAACACTTCTTTAGCCGCAGCCTCTTCAACGCCCTTTAGCTTCCGCTCAGTGTGGTCAAGCACCCCCCTCTGGTCCAGGATCTCTTGGAGCTTCTTCGCGTCTTCCATCGCCAAGGCATCATGAGCCTGTTGGAGCGCCTCTGTTTGGCTTTAAGTTCCCCATTCTCGAGGCGTAGAGGCTCAGCAACAGCTTCAGCCTTGGTGGCCCTTTCAGTTGCGTTCCGAGCAGTTTCCTTAGCCAGCCGAAGCTGTTCGTTAACAGCTTGGGCAGCCTTGGAACGGGCCTCGAGATGGGCCTGAACTTCAACTTCAAGGGCCTTGAAGGCCTTCTCCTTCTCCGCAGCAACGGCGGAGAGCCTCCTATTCTCCTCCCGGACAGCCCGCGCCTGAGCTACTTCTTGGATACGAGCTGCTTTTAACTTGTCGTTTTCACGACAAAGCAGCTCGACGCGCGGCTGCATCCGGGCCAGGAGAACCCGAAACTCATTGGTTAGCCTACCCTCCTGGTAGGTAGCCATGGCTTCCCCCAACGCACCACTGGGAGCTGCGTGACGAGCCCACTCCACGCACTCCACAGGCGTGCGAAGGGTTGTTCCTCGGCGGATGTTCCATCGTGGAACATACACTTCATTGGAATCCGACACTGCAAAAAACAAAAAGCAGTTAAGAAAAGATGATACAAAAAAAAAAAAAGGCCAAAAGAATTCTACGCACCTGTAGGGTCGACAACAGGCCGATAGCCGCCAAACCCATCACCTGAACCCAAGGGAAATCCATCCAAGAGGTCAGGCAGATGGGAAGGAGGCAGAGGTTGGCGAGAAGCCCCAAGCATACCTGAAGGATCGGCCGTCGTTGCCGATGACGGAGGAGGAATGGTGAAGGCCGCCGCGGTAGTAGAAACCAACGGAGGTGAACTCACAACCGTGGTCGCCGCTGCGGAGGAGTCCGCAGAAAAAGTCACCGCCGGCTCAGTGAAAGATTCAGTAAATATGGCACTGACAGCCGGCGGTGATGTCATCACAGTTGGAACAGTTGGCTCAACTGGGTGAGCAACTGAACCAACTGAAGCAGGCGCAGCCGCCTGGGTCGTCGCCTCAGGTAGGCTGACCAAGCCTACCGTCATGGGTCCGGAGGTATTCCTCCCCGCTCCACCCTGGAATGCGGTAGCATCCACGCCTGCACAAAGAAGATAAGTATTAATGAATGAAAGCTATGAAGTTAAAAATAAAGTAAGTTTGTACTTACGGGTTTTCTTGAGCCTAAAAGTGCGAACAGGCGGGGACGAACCCGATGGAGCCGGCCTTTTTACGTCGCTCACCGTCGTCATCCTGGGCTCTCCGGAGGTGACAGTCGTCGCAGCCTCCGGAGCAGTGGTCTTATCACCACCAGGGTTCCCCGCCACCTCCTCGCTCTCGGTCTCTGAATCAGACCGAGGCACCGGATCGGCAGTGGAGGCCACCTTCGCCTTCCCCTTCCCGCCGGCAGCCTTCTTCTTCCGCACCAACGGAGGACCATCTGCGGATTCCTCATCAGAACACAAGATTAGAGGAATTCCAGCAGAGGTTTCAGCATTGAGGGGTCGAGGGTTGAATAACGCCTTACCTGGCCGCCTGACGCTCAGGATCTCGTGGCCTGGCGGGTAGACCTCCACGAACCGATCCGCCGTCTGTTCAAGGATGGGCAACTCGTTCTCATCTAGAGCACGAGTACCCATCCGAGCGGGACTATCAGCCTCCCGCGGATGCAGGAGCGACTGCAAGTCGTTCCCCTCTGAAATAAAAGAAAAACAGTTAGAAGACAAACCTATATAAACAAATAAGACAGAGCATACCGTAAGGGACAGAGTTCAAACCGTATTCAAGGACGATCGGGATCTTTTGCGCCTCCGCATCCTTCCACACCCGGCTCATCCCGAGCATCACCATCCCGGACTCCGCAAAGCGGTAAACCGGAGATTGGACTCGGGAAATCTTTGAGAACCATTCCGCCTCCTGGTAGTTGGAGGCGTGAAGGCTGGGGAGTGCTTGCCCATTCTTAAACTTCATGGCAAGGGGGATGGCACGAGCGGAGATATAAAAGAACTCCCGCTTCCATGAACGAAGACTGCGCTCGGTTGCGCAAATCTTCAAACCCTTGATCCGGGTTATCAGAGTATACCACCCCTGGATGCACCTCCAAGAGTAGAAGGTCATCAGGCGGTCGACGAAGGGCTCAACGCCCAGAATCCGGCACACCCACTCGAAGTGGCAAATCTTTGCGATCGCCATCGGGTGTACCTCGGTCAGGTGTACACCGTGCCTCTCCAGAACACGGTACACAAACTTCGTCAAGGGGAACCTAAGATTCCCATAGACAAAGAATGCGGCATATACCCCGATCTTGCCTCTGGGGGCATCATACACCGTCTGATGAGGTTCAGGAAACTCAGGCTCGAAAGACTCGAGCATGAACTTCCTGACGATGTACTGATATAGATCGACAGGCAGAGCACACTGGCACTCGCCAGCAGTACTCTTGTCATCCTTGTCGGACGTGGATGATGGGTTCTCGGCGTACACCCCAGCCTCCTGGGCTGTAGCCTCAAGATCGTGAGCAGAAGACATCTTGCAGGTATGAAAGAAGAGAACGATTTCAAGAGAATGCTCGACTGAAAAGGTGAGTATTCGCCGGAAATCGTTTTGAAGATGAAGAGAAAAGTGAAAGTGTTGATTACAAAGGACCCTCTTCCCCTTTATATACTAATCGCAATCAATGCGATGAATTTAATGCGGAAGAGAGAGAAATCGCAGGTGCAATGAAACTATGACACGTGGCAATAAGCAAGCTGGCAACAGCTGTTGAAAGGACGCGTGCCATTAATTTCGCGGCCACGCGCCCGAAAATTCGCGCTCACGCGCCTGAAAAAGCGCCTGGAATGACCATATACTGTCACGTCGCCATAACTTCCTGCACGTCCTTACACTGTCAGAAGAAACCGTCGGACGACGTTTCAATAGTTTGGACTGTTCTTATCCTTTCACCAACTCTTCGAATTTCAAAATTTCTAAAAGATTCAAAAGCTGGAAAATACCCCTTACCTTGGCAACCAAGTAACTATAAGACAGGTGCGGGTACAGTGTTAAGGCAAAACCCTTCACATACTTAGCACCCGCAGGGAATTGACGCCAGGAATACCTTGGAAGTAAAGTAACTGTAAGACGAGTGCGGGTACAGTGTCAAGGCAAAACCCTTCACATACTTAGCTCTCCGCAGGGAATTCAAACCAAGAAGGATCTTCTGGGCCATGCTTGCGAAAACGGGAATAACATCCCCGCATAGCGGTAACGTCGAGAACTATATTGTTTGAAACTCCAAGATGGAATTGGTGGTTTTAACATAATTGATCACTATGTTCAAAACTACCAAAACCCCATGGAGAATCCACACAAGTGGGACTCAACGCTCCTGACTTGCGAGGAGGTTACAGACCTACCCGCTTCATACCCAAAGATCAAGCAGAAAAGTCGGGAATTTCTGCGTGACATTAGGAAAACCGCGGGAAGAATCCCCACGGAAAACCTTAAAACTAAAAACCCTTTTCAAAACCCCTTGCTAAAGTCCAAAAGTTCACCTCACTTATTAATAATTCATGAGAAGAACATTGGACTGGGGGGACTTGAAGAGGTAGGTCCCAGCAGAGCCCAGTTGGACCCGCAAGACTCACCTTGAAGAGGGACGTCTGCGCAACGACCAACTGCTTCCGCAGGATCCACCATGCTCAGAGATGAAGACCTTACGCGCAGTACGCCAGCTGTTCCCGCAGGGAAAGCCTCCCAATGGTGTACCCCGCTTGTTCCCGCAGTTGCGGATACAAGCCATCAGGGAAGGCTACCCGCACTGATAGCAAGGCTACACGCACAAGGCACTAACTCTTGATACTTCAGTAATGTCACCTGAAGGAATGAGCAAGGCGGGAATACTCCCGCCCAAATGAGCCAGTCCGTATGCTTCTGGAAGATCTTTTGTACTATACCTGCCAGGGTATGGGCAAAACAGACGATCTGACCAAAACAGCCCATGAACCAATCACAGGGTGACAGCTCACCGACAACAGTACGAGGAGGAGCACCCTCTAGTACTGTTTGTCACTATTAGCCGCTGCCTACTCACCAACCCTTACTATGGGACGTGCGTAGCCTACAGTTGGTGGAACAATGCATAGCCGGCAGTAAAGGAACAGTATACGGCCGGCCTTGTCACTATCGGCCGCAGCCTATCCACCAACCAGCATGGCTTGTGCGTAGCCCACTGTTGGTAGAACAGGAATACTATTCAGCCGGCTGTACCTTCTTGGAAACCTACCTTCGGCTATAAATACTCCAACACCTTGGAATGGTAAGGACATCATCTGATATCTCATTATCTTATCTTCTCTAGCAATCTTTTAATATACACTTATATTCAGAGCAATCTAGTCTGATTCTCACGCCGGAGGGTGGTCACAAGGAGGAACCCCCCCCCCCCCCTTCTCAGTGACGAGCTTACGGTGTCTGTTTTGCAGGTCACCTGAAGAACAACTTTTTTTGCTGGACCTCATCCTCGTGGGAAACATCTATTTAACCCCCAGATTATCCGTAATCTGCCCGGGGTCGATTAGTGTTTCTTCAATCATCATCATGGATTTATATCAAGTGACAGTGTAGTCACATATTTAGGAAGATATATACCATATATTTCTCCTTGTGGTGAAGAATGCTAATTTCTTTTAGCATTTTCTCGAAATTAATTCACCCTCTATGTGTCATCATCCTCTTATCGGGAACTAGGATGAAATACAAGGAAATGTTAGAACAATATAACATTATTACCTTGTTATATATATTTGTTTTCGATCAGAATGTCAATTCATACGCTTTCTAACTCTACTAATAAATTGCACTATCTTTTTGTAAATTTGTCAACCACAAGACTTCAAACTCATCCCTTGGAAATACTACGCTTTATCTAACACATTGATAGCGCTAGGTTAAAAGCACTTTGGTACTTCTTGGTTATATACTCCTTAACATTTTACACATTGTTAATCTACTGGACATCACATTCCCATTAAATGCAAATCACCCTTTTATATTTCGATAACTCTCTATTGAATCACTAGTGTTCTTATGGTAGATTGGTAGTTTCAAGTGGCCAAAATTCTGGTATACTTGCCGTAAACACTAATTAAATTAATATACAAGCCATGACTAACTTGCTTGACAAAAGACACATTTCAATCTACAAGATGGATCATCTTCATGCATTGGTAGAGATTAGATCCGATACTGCTTAAAAAGGCCTGGACGACTGCTCATTAAGAAATGGAAAATAATCCCTCAGAATGTCTTTTTAACCATGAGAACTGTTACGGGTTCTCTTGGACCTATCGGTCGATACTTTGCTAATGAACAAGACAAGATACTGAAAGCAAAATTCAAACTTGAGACTTATGCTAAAAGAATGAGGTACATACCACTGCACCACCACGGAGGTTATGATTGATAATTTTAAGTTTTAACATTCTTCAATGGAATCTTTGTTAATTATCAAGTAAAATCCTCAAACAGAAACCCGTTGATTCTTCTCTTCAACTAATACAGCAAACTTAATCCATAGCCAATATATACTACACGCATCCAGGATCGATTGCAAAAGATATATAAAAACGTTGGGGAAACAATTTCCAAACAAAAACTTTGTAACAGAACGTCAACTTTGATGATCAATAAAAGTTTAGTTACGTAACATCTATCCTTTCCTTTGATTTGTCGCTGGAATCCAATAGAAAAATACAAACAAGTAATATATTGTATCAATCATTTTCATGCCATGTCAACGATGTAACTAGAATAATTGTTTAGCTTCAATTATTAGCAAATTATTAATAAAACCTGGACTCTAATAAGATTCCTAAGCTTTGGGAACCTTTGGCATTAGGCTATATATATATGCTTTCTGATTTTTTTTAAACGAATTTACGTTTGCGTGTCTAAATAGTGATTATTAATGGTCTCGCGTGTACCTATCATCGTGCACCAAAGTACGCTCTCATTTGTATCATCTACAAGTCTTTAGACTTGCACAAATGATCGTCATCATTTGAAGTCAAACCCTAATCCTAAAAATAATAGAATTTGATAAGTTTGTTTATATCCCCAAATTATGAGTTGGTAGCTTTGCACCAACCACTCCTTTAATTGAAGGAATCATGTTCTCCCAACCTCTTTTGCAAATGACACTTCATTGCCAGATTGAGCTATGGCTTTTGAATAGTTTATACAATCAAATACTACTATTTAATATAATACAAAAAAGGAAAAATATGTCAAGAGAAATGAAATACAAAGAACACCACTTTTACTTTTCCTTGAGGCTCAAGCGGTACTAAACTTCATCTAAACTATTCTTGATAACCCTAAAAGCATGTTATAATCCTCACAAACACATTAACAATACTTAATAATAGGAACTCTAGCTTATGGTGCACCACAAACTTTGGTAATTAAAGATGACCATAAGCCACGTAGATGCTTGTTTATGTTGTTTAAGGATTCTAAAGCAATAAGGATGCACACTAACTATGGAACTTGTTTGTTTATTTCAACTTCAGGTGATGATATACTTGATCAACGGATGCAAATCCACTAATAGTAGACCGTTGTAATATATAATATAGTGGAGAATAAAGCACTTGAAACGTAGATTTGTTTATAAATAGTATAATTACCCATTTTGAGCACCCAATTTGAACTTATGTCCAAGAGTTACAAATGGATAGAATATAAATATGACTATGATTTAAGTCATATAATCACATAAAAATATACACTTAACTTGTTCTAGCATGGTACTATAAGTATCAGCTACGTATGTTTGCGTGCAACCGTAACTTACCAGAACATAAATTCATTGATATATTTGAAAAACGGAAAAAGGAAGAATGCGAAAAATTCTGTATTCATCAAGCAACTTCTCTCGTGATTTTATGTCGTTTTACACAAACTTAGAAATAAGCATATTGAATCCACAACCGAACATCATTTGCACTCAGTGTTGATTATTAGAAAAACGTATATATATATATAGTTATGAAACCGTCTTATGTATTACAGTTATGAAAAAAACAATGCATATATACGAAGCCATCTTATGTATTAAACTTAAAACAAAACATACATATGTATATGTTAAACACAACATGAAAGGAAAAATGTATATCTAATGAAATCTTTGGTTGTATAATAAATTTGGTCGAACCTTTTATTAACAATTAAGGTTTGGCTTGCCCTTCTACAGAAATTCTACTAATTAAGCATTTAAATAACCATGGCAGTCCATAAATTAATATACATTGATTTTATTTATAGGACTTTTAATCACCCATATGCTACCCTCGTGGGGAAATAATACTTTAGTCTAAAAACTGCATAAAGTTGGTTATCAAAACAAAGTTTCATCGAAAATCAGCAACATACTGAATAAACGTCTACTGAAAGTGTACTTAACTGATTAAAATTTTGGTAACTATGATTAAGCTAACATTTTGTTAGGGCAGCACTTGGAGCCCACAATAGGCTTTCCATCTTTCACAATTCACTGCATGGAACCTATATTTTGAATCAAATGCTATCTTGTGTTCGTGTGTGAGAGAGAGACTAGAGAGATGAGTTACTGGAAAAATATATCATTTAAAAAATAAACGAGGTACGTGGGTATATTAAATATAGAAAGATTAAAAACTTTGAATATTGGTTTAACAAATTACTTAAACAGCAATTTAATCATGACATAAATCAGAATAATGTTTCTCTTAATCATGGCATGAACTACAGGCGGTCTTAAAACTGATGAACTGATTCTAAACATATACTTAAATATAATCATAGGTCATAATATAAAAGTCTCAAGAATTAGAAAACACACATTAGAAAACTCAAAAATTGCATAATTAATTTAGTTTTTAATTTACTAAAAACAATGCAACAGAAACAAAAACATCCAAGTACCTTAACCAATGACACATTCCTGAAAATCCCAAATCTTGCTTGAAAAGATAGATTCATCATTTAATGAGAGGTAACACAAATTTTTAAAAACTATTTCCATACATCACATTAAGTTACAAAAGCAGCCAAGAAATTAAAAAGATCCAAAGATAGCAAGCAAGATAATGAAGAAAGCAGTAGTAGTTTAATCCATTATGGATTGTTATTATTATTATTATTATTACCCCGTGGATAATCCACCGGCAACTGAACATTTGGAGGCATATTCACCGGCAGGTTAAAGAACGGCAGCCCGGAAGACGGGTCTGGATACGGGTTGCCACCGCCCGCAGGTCCATCTGTTTGGGAAACCTGTTGCTGCATCTGCAACCCACCAGCTTCAACTTCCTCAGCTTCTTCAAGCGGCAATCTTTCATATGCAACATTAGTAAACGAAGAAGCGATAACGATAACTGGTCCAGCTGCGGTCAACTCTCCGACCACGTTCCCACCCACTACTTGCCCTTGTCCACCAGCTAAAAATATAGTCAAACTGGTGGCTCCTGGTGGTGCTGGTGGCGGCAAGAAAGAACCCGAAAGAGATAAGATCTCAAACCTTCCATGAAGAGCCACCACAGACCCTGCAGCTGACGGCTGCCGTAGGCTAACATTTGTTACAATACCACTACCGGATAATATACAGATCCCTCTCTGCCTTCGTCTCGCATAAGTTGCTATGCAGTCGAAGACATCGCACCCGTTGCCGATTTCCAAGATGTGAGCGCGAAGCGTGTTCGCGCTCTCTCTTGTGATAATGACCGGGGGTTTTGGTATGTTTTTGGATCCAGCTGGACGGCCTCTGGGACGCCGTCCAGCTGGATCACCTGACCCCCCTCCACCACCACCAGTGAAGTTGGGGGAGACTAGAGGATCATGACCATGGTTAGTACCTTGATGGTCATGATCCTCCTGGTGGTGGTTGTGGAGAGGGGTGGTGTCGGAGAAGAGGTGGTGGTTTTCGGGTTGGGTGGTGTGGAGTTGAAGGTCAGAGAGGTGGAGTGGATGCTGATGTTGATGATGAATGTAACGTGAAGCAGTGCCTAAATCTAAACCAGCCATGGATATGATATGATTATACAAACATCAAGCAACAGAAAACAAGAAAATTATAAAAAAATGAAAGCAAGAAAATTATATATAAAAGTACGGATTTTTTTTTATTAGTGGAGGAAAGAAATTATAGAAAAACAAAGCTCTGGAAGTTGAACCCTAGATTAGAAAACAAAGGATATATGAGTACAGGAAAGGGGAAAGAGGGGGTGAGGGTGGGGGGGGGGGCAGGGGGGGGGGTGTACGCAGTCATACATCTCAACCTAATTCAAATAGGCATAAAGAAAACAAAACACTTGGGACATAAAATTAAATATTATTACTTAGGAAAGCAAACATATGTTTATTCATTCAACTTCAAAAATATATTTACTTTTAGAAAAAGGATTATCTTAAAGAATTAATGTCAATATCATGGGTTAATATTAAGTATTAAAATTAGGACATAATACTGTGCTTATAAAACTAATTATTCACATTTTCATGTGTTTATGACTAGAAAACTGAAGTATATAGGGTTTAAACGATCATGTTTATAGATTAATTATGGTTTGTAAGATTTGCTAATATCAGATATAGGGTTCAGATGTCTGAAACATTAAAATATATAAAATTTGAGTTGAAGATTTTCTAAGTTTTGTTTTAAAATAAAATGATTCTTGTGAATTACTCTTTATATATAGTTCTTGGTCAACAAGAATAATATATTGTTCCAGATTAAAATGTATTCTATAAGCTACTTGGTAAATTAAGAGATGATGATTAGGTAGATGACAAATTACTACAAGGAGTAGATTGAACATTAAAATAGCAAAGTGAGATATTAAACAAATTCCACAAATCATTATGAAAATTTTAAATCATTAGAATAGTTTGGATGAGAATGTGTGTAAGATTAAGTAGAGAAAAAAAAATAATATTCACCTACATGTTTAAAGCTCTACCCCCAATTAATTAGCTTGTTGCAATAAAATAATGACAACCTATCAAGTTATTTCATTTGAAGGTCACCTAGCTAGATAGGCTATTAATCTTACTAATTATTTACGGATGAGCACACTTTCTTAGTTGTTGTTTGAAGATCTCTATATGTGATCTAAGTTACGGGTTACGGGTCATGATTCAATGTACTTAAACGTTTCACTAGAGGTCAAAAATTACTTGTGATCTAAGTTCAATAAGATTGCTAGGTTTCAAATAAAAATGTGTCTTTCAACTAATAATTTGCTTTAATTAGAAGTGTATTTGATTCTTCTAAGCAAACAATAACTCTTTGATAAACTATCAATAAATAAGTACACACCGAAAAAGTCACTATCCGGCTTGATACTTCTTTTTCAGGATATTTCTTCATCTAGAAACTTTTCATCAAAAGAAAACCCTCGTACCAACAAATTCCACTCTTAGTGTTCGATCAAATTTCCACACTTGGCTGCGGTCCTTTTTTCGCTCATCATTCCTTTAGACAAACACATCAATTCCAGCATGTTGATATGTACTAAGTTGTAGTCCCTCTCCTTCCAGTAAGGGCCCCTTTGAAGTTGACAACACTAAAGAAATCAATTTTGTACAAGTCTAATTTGTTGTACATGATAGCTCAGGTGATCGAAGTCCATATGGCGGACTTGGAAGAAGGCTATCAAGGATTGGCCAACGTTTGATTATAGAGTGTATGATTTAAGAAATAGTTAAGTGCTGGATTTAAGAGACTCTTGGATTTGTACTTTTGATGAAAAGCGTACATATTTTGTTGTCCTGACTAGTACATTCCATCAAACTTCATGTATCTCTCACTTTGCTGTTAGCATCAGGTTGCTAATATACTTATGAGTTCTTAAATGCTTCAAAAAATATCAAATTAGCCTTTTGTTAGTAACACGTTCATCTCATAATAATGTGTTTCACTGATTTTCAAAGTTAATTAAAAATAATAATTATGTATAATGATCATGTTGGGCATATAAAAACTAATTAAGTACAAGCTGAGAGAAACATTATCATGTAACACTTAAAATAATTAACTTGGAGTACGTTAAATTATATAAAATATAGCTAGCATCAGAATTTATTTTGAAACCGATAAAATATTTTAATAACTGTCCTGAAACGTATATAGTAATATATATACTGAAATGTATAGTTATAAACTAATGTCGCTATCATACTATTGCTATAATATATTACTTTTCAACTAATATAGAGGCTTATGATAAGTATAATAATTGTGTGGGCGTGGATTTTATATTAGCGGGGTTAACGGCTATGAAAATGGATTCTTTATCGTAACAACTTGTAAAGCCACCAATTAGGTAAAGTAATATATGCTACTAAAGTTACTTTTTTATAAAATTAATTTGTTTATAGAATGTATATACTAAAGGCCTTTCTAGGTTAATTTGGGGTTTTGATTCATTTTTAATGTATCTAACTATATTATTAAAGCAAGATGATTTTTTTACATGATATCATCCTAGGGTCGTCATATAGAATCAGTGGCGAAGCTTGGACTGAGGCACCGGGGGAGCCGAGCTCAAAACGTATACAAAATTTCATAAACGAGGGGGGGACTCAAATTTTCGGTCAAAAAAGGCTAAACTTACACCATGTATAAAATTTTTCAGCCGAAAACGGGTAAATTTACACTACTGCGCAAAAAAACAGGGGTGGCCTGGCCCCAATGAAGATTCGCCCCTGTATAGGATGTCACGTATATGTCATGTAAGTAGTTTCCTATTTTATCAAGCAAATTAATTATGTTATATTTGGAAATCCCAATAAATAAGTTATAGAAATATTCTAGATGAATGGGTATACATACAATTTTGTTAAATATCCTATTAGTATGTTATAAGTTAACCTTTGAATATGTATAAACATAATAATCTTAACATTTCTCCTAATCACACAGATCACTACCCAATGTTGTATATAAAGAGTTTTTAAAGATTTATGAATTGTAAAATTTTGTTTATCATTTATTATATGTAATGGATCCATAAGGTATGTTATTATGTATATCATGTAGGTCCTTAAAGCGGATCAAACAACAAAGTTCTTGTAACAATCTAACTTACTAGCTAGCGAAATTACTAGTAAGCAACTGAGATCTCTGATCTTGTTGGTGTTGTTATTACCCAAATTGGAAAGAAATAAGGAGTGGCGAGAAGGTTGGTGAGAGGATAAGGTTAACGTATTTTCAAAAGGTTGCGTTTAGTATTGATGTGTGGGGATAAAAGAATGTGTTTTTAATGTCTGATATAGTGTGGTTTAGCTATTTAAATATATCAAACACGATTAAGTTGAGATCCTTAATGATTGCAGGTGTTCGGTGCTTAATGGAAGCTATTGGGATGATACCTGAGATTTAATACGAAGATGTACGAGGCCGGTAGTCAAGATATAGAGGAAAAATGAAGAAGAGCCGCAAGTTGCGCCGCCAGGGCCGCAATTTGTGGTCATGTCTGATGAGAAGGGCCACAAGTACCGATGGAGATCATGCAATTTTGGGAGAAAGGCCGCAAGTTGCGGTCCTATGAGCACAAATTGCGGCCTAGTTCGTAAAAAGACGCGAAAGTTAGGTTTTTGACCCCATATATAAATATAACCTTAGGGGCACGAAAACTTAATTTCTTCAAGATGTTTTTAGGGTTTCTAAAGCCAATTTTGAAGCTCTCCAATAATCCTAATCACCTCTTTAATCATGTTTCCTTCAAACGAATCAAGATTTAAAGTTGCTATCTCCATGAGGCAAGGCTAAACCTTCGTGTTCACTTTAAGCTAGGGTTTTGTGTAACCTTACTTTGATCATATTCTTTTTGCTTTAATGATTATGAACTTGGTTAAATTTGCCATTTAATCTTGTTCTACTTTATCAATCAATTGTTTAAACAATTTGTGTTTTTGATTATTGAATCTTGCATCACATATCTGGTTGGGTTCATCAACATTTAGGACTAGGTTCTTGTTTCATTGAACTAATAATCGCTAGTCATTGCAACCTAATTGATTTTTATAATATAAAACTGGTAATTGGGTAGATCGGGTTCAGTTGTGTCAACAATTCAGTTAGGGTATCGTTTGTCATCGCAACCAAACTGTTAGGTCTAGTAATTACTGCGAAATTGACTTATCTGAATCTGAGATTAGTTGGTCATCACATTACCTGAACCTGAAGTGTATCATTTTTCCCATAAAATTTTAAAGTTAATTAAAAGTAATAGTGTGTTTCCAAATCATATTTCTAAACTGCTTGACATCACCTGTCTGCCTAATGTAATAGTTAATTAATTATCTGTTTTACTTGCACTGTCCATTGATTCCCTGTGAAGATGACCTTATTTACCCGTACTAGTTACATGTATTTAAGTCTTATAAATACTTGTTTTTTATTAGAGCACGACATCTACATCAAGTATGTGCATGCTTCACCTTAAATAGGTGATGACAGGCCATACTAGGCTTTCATTAGGTTGGCCCAATGGGCTTTAAATACATGGCCTCGGGCCCAAATATACAATAAACAAAACCGACAAGCTAATAAAGTACATCGTAAATAGATCAAACAAATACCAAATACTAACATATAAAACGGGTCCATACAATCTCTCTTAGTCTTTAGCATTTGATCAGTTAGCTTCTGTCTTCAGTCGGTTTCGTATTCGAAACCTTCGTCGTTTTCATATATTTGATTTTCAACAAGGAAATGAACAAACATGTTGAACTTCTCAACTATCATGTCAAAGCTGTCTCGACGAACGTCTTCAACCATGCCCAATGGAGAGTTGTATAACTTCAACAGATTTCTTTACTGAGGGCAGCCAGCTCATGCTCATCAAAGAAGTGCAGGAAATGCATCCTTTCACAGTGGATCACAACCTCCCCGGTATTGTTGTCGAAATCCCAACAAATGAAATCATGAAAGATGTTGAGCAGAAACGGTTCTCCATGATATATCACCCTCCCATGTTTGTGGGTCTTATACCTCCAGGCCTTTGACGGTACGACTTAACTTGTTGAGCTTGAAGTTAGGGTAGTCGGTCTTCCACTCTCTGCTCAAGAATCTCATAAACCATCCTCTTAAATCCTCCTCATCAGCACCTTCACCTACAAATCGTCTGCAGTATTTCATGTCGAGCTCAAACAATGCATGCATATCAGTGTAGTACATGTAGGTCAAATCCCCATTGGCACGTTGGATTGCCCATGTTTTGCTGGACAGATGCCACTTGTAGTAGAGAATTTGAGAGTCGCCATGATAAGGATAGAGACGGTCTCGGAGACTTGCAACTCTGGTGATGTGCTGTCTTTTCTACATTCCTCTTCTATACTGTTGAGAAGATGCACTACCTGTTGCTGGAAGAGCCATCACCATGGCTGGCTTCGGAGTTTGATCCACTTGTTCATCATGAACTGGAGTGTCCGAGTTTGGTTAGCAATTTATTTCGTCATCTTCAACAGCTTCTTGTGCTGGAGTTTAGGTACCTGCACATGTAGAAACATAAAAAAATATAGGCAGTTTCATCTTCTAGTGCAGCATCAACATCCCTTATTTTCTTTGCAGGATCTTTCGTGACAATATCCTTTGGCCAGTCATCATATGGCTGACTCGTTCCATTGTCACCACCATCACCATTACCGCCTTCACGCGATTCATCAAAACTGTCATGAGGATCATCACTCTCATCATCGTCTTCCTCGTCATCTTCGTTCTCATCATCCTCATCATCGGAATCGTCATCCTCCTCTTTAACCATCACTTCTTCCTCGTTCCCAGTGACAGTTGCTCCAACATACAGAGCAGTCACTTGAACGGTCTCAACACTCACATGTGAAACAATAGTGGTCTGAAAAATTGTTCCAATGACACTGATGCTTCACTAACAGCAACACCAGTACCACTTCCACTCACACCATCAACGCCTTTGACTCCATTATCATTTGATCCGGTTTTAGAGCCTACAGTTTGATCATCAGCAATGAACTTAGCCAAAGCGACTTGTCTCCTTTTCTCTTTGTTATCATCATCATCGTCGGAGTCAGTCCAGCTTCGAAAAACTGCTTTGATTAGGCTCTTGAGATCGTCAATGTCTTCATTTGTTAGTTTCATTACCTCAACGGCAGCATGATATCGGTTAACTGAAGCTTCATTGACCATGTTTTGAGCATTTGTAAAGCGATCATGTAGCTCTTATTGAAGTCTAAGTTGTTCAAACTCGGCTCTCATATCTGCATTATCACCAATCAACGTTCCAATCTATCTTAAGGAACTTGATTCACCCTCCAACATACGGACTCGATAAGCAAGCCTTCAACCTCGATCATCGTCTTGTCATCACTTGAATCTAACTCTCTTCTCAAGTTTTGTGCAAGGTTTAAAGAGGAAGGTAGATCAGTCTCAAGAAGTGAGACCCTAGATTCAAAACGCGTTAGCTCATCATGACGCTCTGCATTCAACAAATATTCATTAGTCAAAAAAGTGTGCTGATTGTTGACTTGTGCTGATTGTTGACTTGGTTTTGAAAAGTCTTGATCCACAAACGTTGACTCTCAATCAGGGCACTATCATCCTACGGGACATGCTCCAACTTTGAAACCCTAGCGGTAAGAGTAGTTCTTTCTTTCATCACCTTCTCATTTTTGTCTTGTTGTTCTTTAACGAACTTGATCATTATGTGTTCACGCTTCACTCTCTTCTCGTTTGATTCCTCCAAAGCCTGAATCCTATCAAGGATAGGATCTCGGTAGACTGGGGACATCCTAAACTTCCCACTTGACAACGGAATAACTTATATGAATGAGCTTTGGGTGATTTCACGTGGTGTGATTGAGAATATGGATTGTGCTAAGGTTTGAGTAGGCATGGTTATGTTTTGGGTGGCTAAGAGTGAGGTTAAAGCTAAAGGTAGGCTAGTGATTCAGTGGTAGTTTGGTTAAGGTTGGTTATGGGTAAGGTAGTGGGTGAGGCAGTGAATGTGGTTGACCAGAATGTGGTTCCCCTAAGTGGTGACTGGTGAGGTAAAGGATGAGCCAAATGCGGATGATATTGGTGAGGTGGTCCTAGGTGGAGAGAGAGGTAGTTGTATGGGTGAGGTGTCTGTAGGCTCGTTTTTGGGTTCGGTTATTTGAGGTAAGGGAAGGCCTAGTAGAGGTTTGTCTTTGTGTGTGGGGGATTTTTCAGGAGAGGTTATGGGTGTGTCGTGGAGTCTTCTAGAGGTGCATTTGGTTTTGGTTTTGGCTTTGGCTTTGGCTTTGGTTTTAAGTCTTGGCACATGAATTTGTTTGCATTTTAAAGTTTCTATGGTGCGGGATAGAGTGGTTGGTGGGGCTTGGTATGGGTCAACTTGGGTGGTTGGTGGTTGTGTCAAAGTGGAAGCAGAGGGAAAGATTACCTTAACTGATGTAGACATCTTTGAAGGCTCGGACTTCTTGGAGTCCTTGGCTTTCTTAAACATTTCAGAGGCCACTCCAGTTCCACTTCTTCTTGCTCTTTCTCCTGTTGTTGTTGTTGGGACGGACCACCAACTGAAGGCTTACTGATAACCTTCCTCTTTTTATCATGAAGCTTCTTTGTACAGAGTTCACCCTCGAAGTCAGTGTCAGAATCAGTGGCCTCACTATCATGCTCTTGGCCAACACCGCTTTCACCATCATCATCTCCATCATCACCTTCTTCCTCAGTAGTCTCCTCACTATCAGGTTCGTTTTCAGCAAATAAAAAGAACTTGGGACCAGGCAGATTACCTTGATACTTGTACCTACTTCTTCCAACATGCACCAACATAGCCTTGAAAACAGTTTGTTTTACCATCTTGGCATGATAAGGCTCATATGGTGGAATTGTTGGGCTAGGCTTGATAGTTGGTTTGTGTAACACCGGAAACACTAGTTTTCGGTAGGATTTTGTATTGGGCTTTGGCCGTAGTTGTTTGGTTATATATATACATATTGTATTAGGTCATTAAGGGGGTTGATCATTAACAGAGGTTGGTGGTGTGTTAGTAGGTTACGGGGTTTACATTCCAATTATCTTGGAATCGTTCATTAAGGGCACAAGCACCCGACTTTAATATAACGTGTGTTTTGAAGTCCATCGTGTGTTGATTTCTGTTTGTCCTTTGTTTTTCTTGAATCACTTTGTTGTTAGTTTCCGCCTAATATCATATTGAAATATCCTGATCTGGAACTTAGCCAGATTAACTTTGTCAAAGGTGATGGCAATAATTAAGTCTTGTGACTTGGATGACAAGCAACGTGCCATTAATCATGCGAACTCATACAATGCGGCTGGCTACAATATTGCTTCTAATAATTCCCTCGTATCACAAGACAGTTTTTCGATGTTTAAGTAATCTCAAGGTCAGTATGCTCAGCCACCGCAAGCTCATAACAACTTCTCAATATTTAGATCTTAATAAGGTAAATTAGCTTAACCACCACCACAACCTACTCCTGTGTTCTTTCAACAACCTACTCCATCAACTAAGCCTCAATCGGCTGTTGGGTCTTCTAGTCAATCTCCCACTCAAGTTTCTGCTATTCCAAAGGAGACTCAAGAAAACATTGTTCTAATGGCAGATTTCATGAACTACCGCAATGATTTTCTTGCTGGAGATTTGGTTCATCCAGTCGTAGTTGCTGAATTGAATCAAATCCATCCATATAATGTGGAGGAAATGGATATTTCTTGGCAAATAGCCATGGGCGTGTTTAGATCAAAAAAGTTTACCAAGAGGAGAAGGAAAAAACAACTGAAACTTTCCAGCTGACAAGAAGGTGGAATTTAGTAAAGGAACTCTGAGGTGTTATAACTGTCACGATCCACGTCACTTAGCTTGTGTATGCACGAATCCATCCAATGAGGGAAACATGGAAAGGGAACTGGTTTCGATGAGTGGTGCTAGAGGAGAAAATGCAGCTGGTGCTAGAGAGAATGAGCGGGGATTGGTGGCTCAGCAGTTTGATTGGAATGACTAGATGGAAGCACTTAACATAAACAATTAGACTGCGAACCTTGCTCAGATTGATGATGTTGAAGAAGAGAAGATGCAGAGGGGCTAGTAAATACTCTTTAGTTTGCCTTCATGGCCTCCACTTCTCCCGGCTCATTTCAGGTAAGTTCTGAATTATGCTCTCAATCTTGCATTAATAAGGTAGAATTGTATAAGAGTTGATATTAATGTTAAATATATATGTTTCCCTTATTCATTTTAATTAATATTTTAATATTTTTTGTTCATTTCTAATCGAGATTTGTATACTACTAACATTTTTATGTTTTGTAGGTTCCGGGATTTGATCATGATTAAAAAGGGCGAAAAACGAGCCGAAACGAAGATCCAGAATGCGTCAGGAAGAACCAGAACAGAGAACCGGTCAGACCGGGCCGGTCAATGGAGAAGCACGCCGCGCCGCGCGAAGGGGGAAGGCCAAATGCCCTTAACGCAGCGCCTAGGGGCTGCTGATGGGTTTTTAATTCGTTTTTGCTTATTGTCGGGCCTTGTTTTCGCTATTTAAACACCTTTAACTTAAATCTGACATAACCTGAAAGCCACCAGCCGATTTTGAAGAGTTCTTGGAGCTATTTTACACGTTTGTTGGTGATTTTGAAGGCGAGAGAACATCCGGTGAAGAGCTACACGTTCACGTTCGAGTTTACGGGTTTTATCATCTTCGATTCCCCGTTTCTTACACTTTCACCATGTTTTCGTTATTATTTGTTTTGTTTGATTTAGATTTTAATATGCTAGGCTAAATTCCATAGACTTCCTAGGTCGTGATGAACCTTAGTTCGGTTTGATTTTATTTGGATTTTCGTTTCGTTATGGATATTATGTTCTAAGTAAACGGTTGAGTTTTATTTAGTTGATGCGTATGATTGCTTGGTTTTGTTTACTTGAATTTATTGTTTCACATTGCTCTTGTTGATTTTTTCATAGGATAGGGTTTTGTTAGGTCATTTACTGTGTGTTCTTGACTAGTTTATGATTGATATCGATTAAGATAATAGAAACAATAATATCAATTAAACAAATAAAAGGGAGCTGCAAGTCTAAAAAGCTGTAAAGTGATAGGCTATTAATAGATCTTTGCTTGTCGGGATTGCTAGATTTAGTTCTTCGTAAGGAGTCCGTCTAGATTTGATTGTCAGCTTAGTCTATTGAATTAATTAGGTTTGCTTTGCTATCTTTTGAATTTCGCGCTGTAAGGTAGGTTTTTGTCATAAAAGATACTTAGACATAAGCAATTAAATAACCGTAAGGAAGTTTAATATAAAACTGGTGAATCTTAAAACTTGTTAGAAATCCATAGGCGTCTTCTTGAAGTTTAGGGGTCCTGTTCGGGTTTTCTGTCAATGGTCTATCTTATGATCCCGGTTCCATAACTTGCGTTTTTCCATTTAAATTAATAACCGTAACTTTGGGGATTCCGGCCTGGGTAGTTATTTTAATCATCTGAATTAATCCAAGTTTTCTAAATTGTTTATTAGTTAAAACTAATTAGGGTTTAAGTTTTATTAATTAATTAACAAGTAATGATTATGTTTTATTATTATTATAATAATTAGGGTTTGTTTTATTATTATATTAATTAGTTTATTAATAGTTAAATTAAAGTAATCATTAGTTAATTATTATTAGAGTTTTAATTAATTAGTTTTAAAATCCCCCTCAAATATTATTAATAAATAGTCGTGTCTTGTAGTTGAGTCTAATTTGCTAGTTTTGTAATTTGAAGAGTCTCGTGGGTTCGATATCCGGACTTACTTAGCTGTACTAGAGTCGACCAGTTCACTTGCCGGTTAGTAGTTTAAGGGTCTAGAGTATTACTTAGTGTCTAGATTATTTTATTTTTAGTTAATAATTATTTGACTACTTCAAGCACATCAAGAGTTCACAATAGTAATATGATTAGAGAAATGGAAGGCATAAAATATGAAAACTCACCCTTAAGAAACTTGAAAAATCTATTAAAAAAATTAGAAGCACAAAAAAAGGATTTGACTAAACTTCAAAAGGATTTTTAGCGTAAAGTGATGCCACCACTTAGATGCAAAACAGTAGATTGCCAAGGTAACTGCCGAGTTAGACGCTTCTAAGTTGGAGATTACAAAATTAACTAATAAATTTGAAAACGCTGAATTCAACTTTAAGAAATTCGATGTCTCTAGTGCTGTTGTTGAATATATGATTTAAAGACGGTTAAATTGGAAAGAGAACAAGGGTGAGGGTATTGAGTACAACATGGTTCCTCCTTCATATAATGATAATTACCGTGGGCTTCCTCTTACTAAAGAAGAGGAAGAAAGGGAACCATTCATGCAGTACGGCAAGCTGACTGGGCAAATGGAAAAATTGGTCATGGTTCAGTCAAACCTATTAAACCAACATTGATAGTGAATGATACTAATGTGTTTACTTTACGTGCAGATGAAGTAATTATAGAGGATTGGACTGATTAGGAGGAAGATCAATTTGTTTTAACTAATAAAGACTTTAATTCTACTATTTCTTTAAATTTTTCTGCTTTTGATTCTGTTGCTACTGATGTTTGTGTGGGCTCTGGTTTTAAAAGCAAAGACAATTGTGTGGTTGATCCTTCTAAGACATTTAAAACTTGTGGTGTGGTTTCAAATAACACTGATAAAAAAAAAGATTTTGGATAAAGATTTGTCACCTAAATTTGTAAAATAAGGGAGCTCTTGTGTGCATGATTGTTGTAGATCTAATGTTCAGGCTAAAGTGGATCAAACTAGCTCACATAAAAGGTCTAGACCAGGGGTTGGCCACTATGATTTTTATATGAAAAAACAAGCATGTTTTAATTGTGGCACTCCAGGTCACATTGCTAGAAATTGTTTGCACTGTCCTTATGTCCCGTACTACGGACATAGACAAAGGAATATGCCTCGAAATACCTTTAACAAACTTGATTCTACTAAATCAAGGTATTACAAGGAAAATCCCTCTGATGGTGATTGGAAAAGAAACAAGGCTGAAAGGTTGAAATCCCATTAGACTAAACCTGCCATGTTTCAAAGGCGTGATGGAAATCGATTTCGGTCCCGAGACCAAAGCCGGCCTCTAGATCAAAATAAATATGGAAACCAAAATCCATAGTTACTTTTGTTCACGAACCAGATATAAAGATAACCGTTTGCGCTAGTCAAAAGGTTTTGAAACCCGACTACAAATGGTTGCCTAAATCTTCGGTGTCCAAATCACTAAAAGCTTCCTGTTCGATCTTAGATAACCAGGAAAACATGTCATGGCAACCCGTAACATGCTTAGATGAATCAGGTCTACCCAGAACTACCATGGACTGGGTACCAAATACTAATTAATCTCGCAAATCGTGCATGATCAACTATGGAGGAATATCATCATACATTGGTATGTTGATAGTGGTTGTTCCAGGAACATAACGGGAAACATCTCTTAACTGCACAACATTCAAAAATTTAATGGATGGTATGTTTCCTTTGCGGGAGGAGAAAAGGGGAAGATCACACAGAAGGGTACTGTAAGTAATAGTGTTCTTAAGTTCGAAAATGTTAATTTTGTTTCAGAGTTGAAAGACAGTTTGCTCAGTGTCTCGCAGATCTGTGACAAGGGTTTTTCAACACATTTTACAAACAAAGGGTGTCTGATTTTAAAACCTGGTATCATCATACCAGAATATTGGGTTCTTGTTCGATCTCAAAGAAAAGATAGCGCCTTCTTAATCGGCATGAATAAAAATGTTCCAGAAGAAATTACGTGCTTATTTTCAAAAGAGTTGGAACATAATGTCATGCCTTCGCATCGTCGTCTTGGTCATGCTAACGTAAAAACTCTAAACCGTCTTGTTGAATTCAAGAATACCACCTTGCTGGAAGGACGGAGGTAATAGGTTTCCTTGCATCAATTCTTCATGACTGACCATAAAGGCGTGCAAAAGTGCAATGTGACAATCATCAACTGGATTAGACTGAATTGAAATGTTTATTTTTCTATTTCCTTGCTTGTGTATCCATTGAGCCTTGAGATCTTGTTCAACGGCTTTGTTAACAACATCTTAGAACGCACTTGATTTAGATGAAGTTGGCCGACGTGCTGAAATCTGAAAGGTTTTTTTGTTGTCATTCTGAGGAGTGTACAACTTAACACCGCCAATGGGATGAACGGTTGGATGTGATGACTGAGGAAAGCAGGGCTAATTCAAGAACTTGTAGAAATCCCAGCTTGATTCAGAGAGCTAACATGATTGTTCAACCTAAGCCTGTCATCCATTTCAAAAGACTTAATGGCGGAGAACAAGTTTTGTAGAGAAATAACACTCAGATTGGTTGTTCTTTTGATGGTAATGACACTGCTATTCCATGTGTATGGTAGTGAATTCAGCAGCTTGTAGTTAATCTCTGACATGTCATTGTTGATTCCGAAACTTTTCATCTTGTTAATCAACTTCTCAAATCTCCCAATGAGATTTCCAACAGTTTCTACTTCAACATGGTTGAACATGTTGAATTCTCCTTTCAACATTTCTTTCTACTATTCCTCGTCTCCAGATTGCCTTCAAATTTCTCAACTAAGGCATTCCAAAGTCCTTTGGCAGTGGTGTGCTCTCTCAACATTTGAGCTATATCAGCAGATAAACACACACTGAACACACCATAAACCTTTTCATCTTCAAGAAGTTGTTTCTTATCATCATCCTTATATGCTTCAAGAGGAGTATCAACGGGTCCTTCAGGTGTCAAGGTTATGGGCTTGTGAGGGGTTCTCAATGGATCTGAGGAGAGCATGGTCGGTCATTCTTATGTAGTTCTTGAACCTCCATTTGAAATCATCAAAGTTTCTTTCAAAAGACATCAACTTAGGAGGTTTTGTAGTGGTTCCGACCTCATTTTCCAACATTAGACAACTTTTCAACATCTCGGGATCGTTTGCCATATTCTTAAATATGTTCAGAATGATATAGATTCTGTCTAGAAGCTCCAAGTATAAACAGATCGAGTTTGTGTTGAATCAAATCGAATTCAAAAGGGAATCAAATCGAATTGGTAAACGGATCGAATCGAATAGAAAATGAAACGAATCGAATTGCAAATTGAATCAAATAGAATAGAAAATCGATTCGAATATTTTGAAATTTCGACTCATTTGGATTTACTAGAAAGTACAATTTTCACTTTTTGCACGGTTTTTTAGACAAGTACACTTTTTGCCACTTATGGAAACTCGATTTATCTAACCAAGAACCCGATTAACACTTTGTTGATCTTCAAACACAAACTTCCAAGCTTAATCAAGAAATCTTCTTGAATCCAAACACTTTCAAGAACACAAGAACACACCTTTTCAAACCCGAATAACTTTGTAACACTTCAACTCACTAATTTCAAGCTTGTAAACACAACTGCAACAACATGTGAACCCGAAAACCCACTTTAACACTTGAAACAATTGTAGGTACTTAAACACACAAACTTCCAAGGTTGTGACCCAAGAACTACAACTAGTAGAGCCGAAAGCTCTGATACCAATTGTAGGTCCTTAGAGCGGATCAAACAACAAAGTTCTTGAATCAATCTCACCTACTAGCTAGAGAAAATTACTAGTAAGCAACCGAGATCTCAGATCTTGTTGGTGTTATTACCCGAAATGGAAAGAAGGAAGGAGTAAGGAGATGGTGGATGAGAGGATAAGGTTAAAGTATTTTCAAAAGGTTGTGTTTAGTATGTGCATGTTTCACCTTATATAGGTGAAGGCATGTCACACTAGGCTTTTATTAGATTGCCCTAATGGGCTTTAAATACATGACCTCGGGCCCCAACATAAAATAAACAAAACTGATAAGTTAATAAATACATTGTAAATAGAAATACAAAAGACTAACATATCAAACGAGGCCCTACATATCATTTAATTTAATTTTTGTTATATTTTTTAACCATCCGCGTATCACACGGTCTCTATCATAGTATAATATATATAATAACCCATGTTTTCCATTCCTAGCATGTGATGAAACCTTCTAGACCAATCGCTAGGGTTTCGTTGGGTTTAACACAATATATTTTACATAAAATATATAGCGGAGCTCGTTATCGCAATTCAATTTTAGATTATTTTATTATCTTTTTCTTAATTATATTGTTTTTTTGTTTATTTTAGTTTTAAGTATGTTAATTTGATGAAATATTTTTTTGCATTTAGTTTCAGTATCTTAACGAACTCAACCAATACCAACTGAATTTGCATCGAGTTATGTCTCAACGCCTGGTTTTACCGACTTTTTAGTTTCGGTGCCATAACGAGCCTAACCGATAACAAAATTCGCACACTTGCAACTGCAAGTCCCGGGTTTTACCAACTGAATTAACAACCTTGTAAATATGTTTTGTTTGTATTATAAGCTATATGAGTGTCACTATAATTATTCCGGGCATGTACCGATATACTTTTGGGTTACTGCCGGTTCCTTTTTTTCTTTTAAATTTGTTAAGTTGGTGAGAATTTTTTTGAGTCAAATTCCGATACTGTAACAAACTTAATCGATGTCGACTGAATTCACACATTCTCTTCATCGCAACACCTGAGTTTTACAAAATTAATTAATAGCATGGTTTTAAATATGTTATTTTTTTATTTATTGCCGATCTTGAAATGAACTCAACCGACACCGATCAAATTCGCATCAATGTGTCGCCACAGCGCGACTGGTTAGTCATCTAGTTATACATTGAAATATTTTATGGGTATTATAGTCAACACCCTTGGGGACTCTCAAGCTTCACTTTAGAGCATTCATAGTTCATCCCGTATCCCATTTCAATAATTTAAATACAATACATTATATTTTAAATTTGTTTCTCATTTTTTTAAAAGTCCACCTCTCATTCCCCATATCTATTTCTATTCAATTAAACACTACTTTTTATATTCGTTTTTGTAATTAGGCTTTCCATTCATTCCAATCACACTCACGCACAAGAGTATAGATATATTTTTTAAATAGACTTCGGGGATGATAGTGACCCCTAAAATATTGAGGATGTGTTTTCTTTCCCTTAAAAAATATAAGGATGAAGTATGTGGATGAAATATGGGATAGAGTGCATTTTTAAGTTATTTTGTTATGTAAAGAGGTTAATACAACATATGGATCATACGTCAATATAAATCTCAACTTATAACTAAAAGTTAATATTTTGAATAAAACATCAATTTCTAATAAGAACATAAAAAATATACTCTTATCATGCTTGGGATGATATAGAAGTATTTAGAGAATTTCTATAACTCAAATCCAAACCACGCTACTAAACTAATGAGTATATCAGCAGGACATTACCCTTGGCAATTTACCGACGAATAACCCAAAAAGAATTTGAAATGTTTTTACAGTTACCACTATATTTTACAACATATCACCAGTTTGATGGGAACGCGTTATCGACGTAGGATCCCTTGGGTAAACCGTCGGTAATGTTTTATTAGATTTCTGATAAGATTGTCACCCATTAATTCTTTTCAGTTGCTAGTTGTTATGAGCCTTGGATTTTGTCGGTCACGAGGGACTGATTTCCATGGAGAGTCCACTGAGGTTTCTCAAACGTTTGTCTGGGCAGAACCATATGCAACGAAATTTACATTGGTAATATGTCGACAAGGAAATCAATAAATTGTCCAATGACTCGAGCCACAATGGCAACTCAAGATACCAAACTAATAGTAATAATTTATGTTCATTTTCATTATTTTCGTCATCCAACCAAACTTCCTTCTCATATACCATAGACTCTTGTTTTGTTGTGATTAAAATATTGAAACTTGTAGTTCCAAAATTAAACTACTACGTCTGTGATTGTGGCATAACCGACATAGTAGGTCGCGTTGATGACGAAGATGATTCTTGATGTGGTCTTGAAATTAAAACATGAATTTATTTTAAAAGCAACCTTAACTAGAGTTTTAATCGTGTAAGGTTGACAGACTGATACGTATAGTTCGAACATGCCCCATATTTCTATTCATGTAACAACATTAATCGTAGCTCGTACACAACTAAGTTTAACCTTAACACAATTTGTATTTCAATTTATCTAAATGTGTCAAACGGGTTAATCGACCGTGTAATAATCAAGTTGTAAAAAAAGATTAGGTTTAGTGAGTCATAGACTTCTTAGTGAGTCAACATATTTACTTAACAAGATAAATAATTCTACCCTAATACAACCCCGTTTTGAAATGATATAGATGTATTAAACTAAAAACTGATTATTTTCATCCCCATGTTTCATATTATGTCAAAAGTTAACATAACTACTTCTTAAGAGTTAAACCAATGGTAATTCAAATTTACATAGTTTTAGATTGTGATATATTTTAGTGTTTTGTGAAAATTTAGAAGACCCAAAGGTTACAGATACAGAAGGTAAGGTAAGATTGAGTTTGCAGACAGAAGTGGTCACGTGTCATCACGTGGGAGGGAGAAGGGTGATTGGTGAAAGACGAAATGAAAGTGCGTGTTACCCGTAAAGTGAGACGTGTTGCTGTCGGCCACGAGGTTCTATCTTCTCCGTCTGTTTGGGTTAGCATTTCGAGCCCTTAAACGCAAACTTACTCTCACTCACGCGCCTTGTTTTTTTTTTCTAACTCCAATCCCACGTTGTCAACTAAACCCAGATTTATTAATTTCCACCTTTAATATTACTTTGGTACCATTCAAGCTAGACTCATTTTTCACAATTTAATATTTCTAGTGGGTATAAAAAAACTTAAAAAACCTTGATTTAGTAAGTTTATAACACTTAAAAAAAATATTTTTTAGTTGGAGTTGTAAATTTAAGTTACATTTTGTTACGTGGTTGATACGGCCGTCAAACGTGTGGGTTGTGTAGGATCGGGTCACAGATCAAAACACGTTATGGCCGGAACGAGTCAATTCAAAAAACGAGCGGGTTTGGGTCAAAAGAAGACGGGTTAGATTGAACTCTTTGTGGGTAATGCAGACACATTAATGATAGAGGGCCAGATGTTACGCCTCTATTCATATAACACTAAACACTACTAGAAAACAAGTTATTTTCCCACAAAAATTTCCTACAAATTTCCTACGACAAGTAGTTCACCAGATTTCCAACAAAAAAATTAACCTCCAACTTTGCTATAGTATTATCTAATAAACATTATGTTAAGTCAAAATAGTTTTTGTAGGAAAGTTGTAGGAAGTTTACAACATGTTTTTGTAGCAATTTTGTAAGAAACGTTATTGGAAAATTGTTGAAAACGATTTTCACGCATGTGTTTTTCCAACGTAACTTTTTTAACCTTTTTGTTGGAAAAATGTTAGAAACTTGATTTTCCAACAAATTTCCTAGAAATTCAGTTGTAGAAAAACATCTATTTTTCTAGTAGTGAAAGTTTAAGAAATTTGTCACTACAAATTGTAAAAGCATTTTTATTATTTTTTATTTTTATTTATATTGTAAAGACGCAAGGATCATAATTATGAATTTATGAAGAATGGTTGATATTCACGGGAAAAAAACAACAAAATTTGACAAAAGTCTTACCTTTTTCCTTTTTAGAAATTATAGGTGGTTGATGGGTTCCAATGTTATAGTTGATTGCTTAACCTAACCCGGAAGAAAACAGGTTCTCTGTCCCCTTCAGTGGAAGAAAACCCCCCAGAAATTTAGGGCACCATACCCCTCCTCTGTAATACATGGCCTAGATATGATCTGAGCTTCATATATCCTTCAGATTTCAACTAATAGTATATTTCCAAAATTGTCGTATGTGAAATTAATATTTTAATAATTTAAAAACCATCCACACATATTTTTTCACTTATTCGGGATGAAGGACTTTCGTATATATTAATTAAATTATATGTGAAGATTGAGTATTAGATTAGTTCTAACATTTTTTTTATGTATATATAGTTTTAAATAATCACAACTATCATTTTTTTTATTATTGTGGGTCTTAACTAACGAAATGGCGGGTGACGGTCCTACCTTTTAGCAAGCTTGCTTCCAACAATTCACGCTAACAGAAGTGTAACTTGGTTAGTCACTGGTCGCCAGAAAAACGTTTTCAGCATGGTAACTTTTTTTTCGTCGGAAAACTCAACCTTTTTTGTTAGGGGAAAAACCGGAATCACACACACGAACAAACAAATTAAAATGAAAGCAATAAAGGACACAAGAGATTTACGTGGTTCAGTCTAGAACTGACCTACTTCCAACGGCGGCAACCAGGGTTTGTTATTGAGGTGATAAAGATTACAAGTACAGAGAGATGAATATACATGCAACCCTAATTAGGGTTAGCCCTAGAAACTAAATCAGTAAGTTAACTAATTGGGCCCGTTAGAGCTAGGGCCGACCGAACCCTACTGTTCCTCCTTCTAGCTGGCTTGGCCCAAAATAAGCCGAAAACTACACAACCCATAACCATCTCCCACTCGGAGGCTTCAAAAAACTTTCAAAACCGCGCTCCGCTTGTACTTCTGTAAACATCAGCTTCATCTAAAAGTTCCTCCTAGTAGTCGACCACCTTCTCAACTGAATCATAAAGGCCAGCGAAGCTACAAAAAGCTCCAGCTTATCTAGCGTTATTGACTTGGTGAACATATCAGTTGGATTCCTTGCACCTTTAACATTCCCAACTAACATACCCATTCAGCTGGATTCCAACTAACGGTTGTTCCTCCCACTGTAAAAACATACCCGATAGTGCTCTTATACGTATATTTACAGCCACCTAGGTCAACATCAGTATAACCTATGAGAATTGAATCTTTCCCTCTAAAACACAACCATATCTTTGATGGCCCTTCAAATATCCGAGTGACCATTTCGTTGCTTCCTAGTGTTCTCTCCCCGGATTAGACATGAACCGGCTAACTACCTCAACGGTGTGAGTTATGTCTGGTCTCGTGCATACCATAGCATACATGAGGCTTCCAATAGCTTATGCATAAAGGACTTTAGCCATAATTGTTTCATCTTCGTCAGTGTTTGGGGAACGATCCTTTGAAAGCTTGGAATGACTTCCCAAAGGTCTGCTTCTGGGTTTAGTCTTCTCATCATTCATACTGAATCTCTCTAACACTTTTCCAATGTATTTCTCCTGGGAAAGTGTCAAAGAACCATCTTTCTCATCTCTGACGTGTAACACCGCATCTTAAACCCTATAAAATTTTAGCTACATATACTAACTTATAAAGTATAGCTACCAAAATGTAAAAATCAGGAATCTTCATCCATCGCGATACGCGATGGGGCAGTCGTAAAGCCCATCGCGTAGAGCAATGATCTTGCACACAAACCCAGTTTTGGGCAGTGTAGCGATACGCGATGGCCCAACCGATGGGGTCATCGCGTAGTGCGATGCCCTTGCTGAGTTATTAGGACATGTGTCCAACCACGTGTCAATACGTGGCACGATATGACATGCCACGTGTCACAAGCGTATAAGGCGGCATCTTTTTGCGGCGTCGCGATACGCGACGGGCCACAAGGAACCCATCGCGTATCGCGATGGGGCCCAGAAAATACCTATAAAATGGGGTGACGGGTTTGAGGTCTTCTCATCCTAAAATTTACTCCTCTTTCACATAGTTTTCCTAGGGAATCGTGCCCAGTAGCCGTAACGAGCCGACGTACTATTTTCTTGAAGTTTGTGCATGTTTTGAAGTCATAATCGAGTAGCAATCATATAAGCGAGTAGATCAAGATCCTGCATTTTTCTTAATATCATTCTAAGTATCCGATCTAAGGTAGGAATTACGTTTAAGTTATTCAAATTATAGCTTAGACAATCAATCAAGGCTATGGTCATTTTTCTATATCGGATCATTTTCGTTTTGTTTTTTTTTGTTTTGTTTCGGTCGATTCGGTGTTTTTGTTCTGTATTGATTTCATCTTTTCAGTTGCATTTCACTTATCTTTGTTTTGTTTTGGTTAGCTTTTCGGTTTCATATCGGTTTTTTTTTGTTTCGTTTTGGTCTTTTTTTTATTTCAATTCAGTTTTGTTTCGATTTTTTTGTTTCGTTTTGGTAGGTTCCGTGTTTTTGTTTTGTTTTGGTCTGCTTTTCAGTTGCATTTTGCTTTTTTGTTTTGTTTCGTTTTGGTCAACTTTTCGGTTTCATATCGGTTTTTTTGTTTCGTTTTGGTCGTTTTTTATTTCGATTCAGTTTTGTTACATTTTGGTCAACTTTTCGGTTTCATATCGGTTTTTCGTTTCGTTTTGGTCATTTTTCTATTTCGATTCAGTTTTGTTTCGGTTTGGTCGATTCGGTGTTTTTGTTTAGTTTTGGTTTGCTTTTCGGTTGCTTTTTGTTTTTTTTTTGTTTCGTTTTGGTTAGCTTTTCGGTTTCATTCCCCTTTTTTTGTTTTGTTTTGGTCGTTTTTCTATTTCGGTTTAGTTTCGTTTTAGTCGGTTCGGGGTTTTTGTTTCGTTTTGATCGTTTTTTGGATTTCGGATGAGTTTTGTTTCGCCCGTGATAGTTTGGGTATTTTGAATTAGATAAATTTTGGATAACTTAGATATTTTGTTTTGATAACTTAAATTTTGTATAATGATAAAATTAAAACAACCTATAAATGAAACTCACTTGTATATTTCCAACCCATCCTGACCCCTTGAAGAATTTTTATGATTCATCATAACCCATTTTACTTTTAAAGTTTATTCATCTTGACCCAAAACAATCTATTTGGGTTGGTTTACCACCCTTAGATGAAGCTGATAAGACTGTTCGATGTGGCTCGCCACCACAGCCGCGAGCAGCCTGGCGCAAGCCACATCAGCCACGATGGTGGAGAAGAAAAGATTGTTTTTTAACCTAATTTTTAGTGAGCTTGGATGGGCCAATTTTTTTATTCCATTTTGACTTGGACCGGTTTTTATATAGTTTATCGGGGCCCGACTTCAACGATAACACATAGTTTAATGCAGGGTTGTCATTTTTACGCGAACCGAATCCAAAAAAACCCGTACCCGAACCCGAACTAATCTGACTCGAAGAACCGAACCGAAGTAATTTGGGCTAGTTCTTCGGTTTGATTTATAATATTTGGGTTAACCCGAAAACCCCTAATAAACTTTTAGTTTTGAAATTAAATCTATTTTTATGTATAATAGGCTATGTCTTAGTCACTAAAGTTATCAGCATTCGTAATCGGCTGTAGTCATTTTAACTATTATGGATCGATTTTTTATTTAATTTATGGTTTCCGTTTATTACTAATAGAAATCTGTAATCGAACAACCAAATCACGCCCGATTGAATACGATTATGATTCGAGTTAGTTTTACTCTTCTTTTGAATTGTTTTATCAAGTTAAGTTAGCTTATTACTTTATTATTTGTGTTATAAGCAAAGCAAAATATGTTGTGTTTTAATTTTATCATTGTAGTTTTAAAAAAAATGGTTTTGTTTGTTCTTTTTTCTAGGATACTCGAAACCCGATTAACCCAACCCGAATAAACCCGAACTCGAAAAACCCGTGAGAGATTTGGGTTAGGTTTTGGGTCGAGATTTAAAACATTGAAACCTGAAAAATCCGACCCGAAAAGCCCTAAACTGAAAAATAAATCCAAAGAACACCCCTAGTTTAAGGGAACTAAAAATTAAAATTCCAAACAGTGAAACAGATACCAAAATTAATATTTTTGAACTTTGGGTAATTAATGAACGAACTTACACATGAATATAACCACTACCTCCAATCACATCATGTATCAAAAGACATAAATTTAACACAGGATTCTTTAGAAAATCTTTGCACTGAAACAATTGAGTTTTGGAAGATCTTCTGTCAATATTGCATGTTTCACATGCACTCCCATAAATTCAAGTCAAAGCATCAACTCAAGATATCCGAAGATACAACGTAGTCAGTCATGTGTAGTGTAAACAAAAAATAAAAAAGGGAAAATTCCTAAAATGGACCGAATGTGTTTTCAAATTTATCCCCCCTAATTCAAGTTTCCAACTTTGTTCTTTTGGTATCTCGTCGCCGACGACATGATAACGAACACTGACGATGCGTTACTGAAACAAATAGGTTAACGACACGTGGCCGGAATATGTGTTGACGATGCGTTATGTTGCTAACGTAGGGTAGCGGCGATGCGTTATGTTGCTAACGTTGGGTAGCGGCGATGCGTTATGTTGCTAACGCATCGTGGAACCCTTGTGTTGTCATAACAAGGTAGCAGCAACATAACACATCGCCGCTACCCTACGTTAGCAACATAATGCATCGTCAACCCTATGTCATACATAACGTAGGGTAGCATCGATGTGTTATGTTGCTAACGTAACGTAGGGTAGCAGTGATGCGTTATGTTGCTAACGTAGGGTAGCAGCGATGCGTTATCCAACAATGCATCGTCGACGAACTATTCCGGCCACGTGTCGTTATCCAATTTGTTTCAGTAACGCATCGTCGGTGTTCGCTATCATGTCGTCGACGACAAGATAACAAAGGGACATAATTGGAAACTTGAATTATTGAGGATAATTTTGGAAACTAATTCTTTAAATTGGCTATTATGGGAATTTTTCCAATAAAAAACATAAATACGACAAGACTGATTAGAACTAAGTATTTATGATATAAAAGTAATTATTAGCACGTATATACACAAGATAAGCAAGATGAATTAAAGTATACGATTTTAATATTTTTATTATGCAAAATATATGAAGATGTTATATAACTTGTTCTTTCCTATAGAACATATTGTATCATGAGGAGCATGTTGATGCGAACCGAGTCGTTAATTAAATGGTCCAAAAATTTAGAGATAATTCAAATAGAAAATAGAGAAATATCAGATCAATTTTTCATTTTTTTTTTGATTTAACAAGCAATTTTTTTTTTTTTTTTTCATGATATTCATTCATATATCATTATTCTTAAATAAGGATTACAAATAGTCAACCACTACTAGAACGTGACTCCTAAATTGCAACTGAAAGTCTGAAACATGGTTGATCATGGGAGAGTTTAACCACCCATTATTCATCCTTAACCAACTAAACAAACCACTACTAGAACGTGACTCCTAAATTGCAACTGAAAGTCTGAAACATGGTTGATCATGGGAGAGTTTAACCACCCATTATTCATCCTTAACCAACTAAACAAACATAATTAATGAAAAAGAAACATGACATAATAATCAATAAAATAAACGGATGACTTGGTTTATAAACACATGAGGTTGGCACATACCACATGTATGTGTTTTTGTATATGCAATAAACCTTAAAGCACTTAAAAAGTGTGAGTGAACGAGTTATAGTCACATATTGTTTCTAATGAGTATACCCACCATGTAAGTTTTCTTGTTTGCCTTCCAATAAGAGATATATATGCTACTATGTTAATTATATCTTATGGTAAATCTTTATGAACTTTAGTGCTAGATTTTACAAATAATCATTTAACCAGCTAGACATCTTCGGTGATGCGTTTTGCTTACGTGTTGACACATCTTAATTTTGCAAAAAAATCATCCTCGAATTTTTCGAACTCCTACATTTCCTTTTGCATCCCTATAAAAACAATCAAAAGGCAACAAGGTTTTGTCCTCAAACAAGCCCAATACAATAAAAATATATTCCTTAAAAT
Source organism: Bidens hawaiensis (assembly GCF_021521415.1). Taxonomy (NCBI): domain Eukaryota; kingdom Viridiplantae; phylum Streptophyta; class Magnoliopsida; order Asterales; family Asteraceae; genus Bidens; species Bidens hawaiensis. The sequence goes on from NW_027495992.1 coordinate 126,338, forward strand.
TACTGTCTCGTTTTAAGCAATTTTTCGTTTCACTTTTTTTATAAAGTTCGCTAAATATTACTTTTTATTTATAAATTATAAAATCATAATATGAAATTTTTTCTTAAATTATTCAATATATCCCGAACGCCATGCATGATATATATCGCTCTAATAACTCTTTTAACTATGAAAAATCTATTATATTCTTTCAATTATTTGGGAGTCTTACTTTAAATTATGTTAAGCATTTGGAAAAATTCTCAAAATGTCCAAATTCTCAAAATGTCTTATTTTAAAGAGGAATTCTTAATATGTCCCTCAAAAATTCAAAATCTTCATTTGTCACTTTTCTAACTCGTCTTCGGCTTTACGTTAGAAAATCGAGACGACATATTCTTAATAACATCAAATTTCCGAGCCCTAACAAATATGACATAGAAACTCATGCATACCATCAAATTTTTTATGTGTAACTTTCCTAGATATATTTTTTTAAATAAAAAGATTTATTAGATTTAATTTTTAGCTACATAGTGGGGAGGCGACGAGTTTTGAGCTGACATAGAGAGACGGTGGGTTTTGAGCTAACTGGTGGGGAGGCGACGGGTTATAAGCTAATATGGAGGGGAGGCAGCGAGTTAAGAAACATGTCGTCTCAGTTTTCTAACTTAGAGCCGAAGACGAGTTAGTAAAAGGACAAATGAGGAATTTAAAATTTGAAATGACATATTTGGAATCTCTCTCTAAAAATATGACATTTTAGAAATTTATACTAAGTAAAGATCCTTCCATAATTCAAGAACACCAATTCCCTCTCCAAAATATCGTTATTTATAGGGATATTGGTTTTTAATACTGTATACTTTCATACGTTGGTAGATAACACTCCAAACTTTCAATTTGTCTCCCACCACTTCCAACTTTCACACTATTTGTTTTTATCACTCCCTTGTTAACTGAAGGCTAATGCCGTTAGTGGAGACGCTAACATGAATTTTTTTAAATTATGTCAGATAAGGTGTCTGCCTACTAAAAATTAACTTTTTTTTAATCTTTTATACATTGTTTAAACCATCATCTTCTCCAACCTCCCACCACAACCACTACTGCCAGACATCACCACCATTTCTCCGGCCACCATCCATATCTACTAGTACCTTCATTTATGAACTCTCTCTACTTTAACTTTACAATGTTAGATCACACTCCTCTGCTCGAATTGACATCTGGTTGCTCTCCTCCATTCAAATTGAAGACAGTACAAGCACAACACTAGTTGTCTCCCTGTTGAAACTCGCCAATGATAAAGAGGAGGTGGTGGCACTTGGTTTTAGCCGTCGCACTTGATTTCCCGTCGAGCATCATGGGTGGCAACCATATTGTGGGTTTAGTCAAAAAACGTCAACGACATCCCACAATACAGTAGCAACCAGTCGTGGGTCTTTCGAGACTGAACAGCGATGCCATGATGGGTCTAGATGGATGAATAATTCGGGTTTTGTTGCTAGACATTTTTCCTACAATGTAACGACAACGACAGTAGTGGTTCCAAGTTCAGATCTCGATAGAATGGTAATGGCAGATGGTGGTAAGTGTGGTGGTTAAGGGCGTTGTTTGGTAAACAAGACGGCATGGGTGTTTTTGTAAAATCCAGTGACACGTGAGCTTTTCCGGTTGAATCCGAGTAGGCATGACACCTTGATGACCATCGTTTGAGTCAATCAAAAACCTAGTTATTCTAAATAGTTAGAGCAAGTAGGGTATCGTATCACAAGGAGTATGTGGTCATTGTATTCGTGTAACAGATTTCTAATTATGAGGTAACTGAATTTTAGTGCTGATCACACAAGCAATTTTAGTAAATATAAAGAACTAAGCAACGAACAAATAAACGAGTTTCAAACAGTTAACAAAGCAAATCACACCCGGGAATTCAAGTAAGCAACCAACAGCATCTCATTTAACCTAACAGATTAATTATTAACGATTAACTGAAAACTGATCAATCAGACAAAACCTTAGACATCAACAATTACTTTACACAAGGCACTGGTTATCAAACAGTCCTTGCCAGTGTGACTCAGTTAAGGGTAATTGTATGTTTTATCGTATTCAATCTAACCAAACAGTTATATGACTAATTATCTAGCAATTGGTAACAGATCGTTCAGACCAACGTAAACCTAAACCGACCGAACACACAGACATACTAAACATCAATAATCATATATCAATCATCAATAATAATACACAAGTGTTCTTAATCACATGAGAAAAACTGTAAAAGGTTACAAACTATACATCCCGGGTGCGATTCTAGGAGATTAGCCGAGCCTAGACATCATTGAATCTTCGATATGGATGATAGAAATCATATGTAGGATCTTGACACGAGCTAGGATAGTGGAAATCGCCTATAGGACTGCTGGAAATCGCCTCTTGGTCGTCAAAAACGAAGTAAGGGTTTTATGTTGATGAAAGTGATGTTATAAACCAAAATCCCGTCTCCACACCCGTCGCGTACCGCGACGGGGCCTTCTGTAAGCCGATCGCGTACCGCTATTGACCAAAGTGATCAACATCATTTAAACTCCCATCGCGTACCGCGATGGGACACTGCTACAGCAATCTTCATTCTTTTCATCGTTTTGCGTGCTGGACATCCCGGGTCTTCATGTCGTGTCACAACAGGTCCATACTGAGTACTTTAACGCCTATGACCTAAAATCCAATAAAACACGTATGAAGTATCGATAGTTCTAGAATAAACAGTTAAAACTAAAAAATAAACAAACTAAAACATATACAAATTAACCGACCATCACATCCCCACACTTATCTTTTGCTTGCCCTCAAGCAAAACTCTAAAGTAAACATCAACATCCATCATAGGTATGTAGATTATCGCCATTAATACTAGTAAGGTTTAAGGTCATACCCAGTTTCCCAGACTGACACTGTTTTTAGATTGACATCTCACAAATACGGTTAAATGCTATAATAAAAACAATAGAGCCGCCCAGACAAGTGTACTTTGTTTCCGGTTAAGGCATACATGTTCATACCACTCGTAATATAACATCTCTCCTCTCGAGTTAATATATGGACTAGCAAAAGATGTGCCAGTATCACTCATCTCTCAATATCACTCATAAGTACATATTAATCCATCAAGCTGCTTTGGCACAAATGCTAATCAAGAGACCTTTAAAAGGGTTGTAACGGGGCCAGGTGTAAGGATATGGAATGGAAATATTTAAGTAGCTCAAACGATCCGACCCGGCTTATTACAAAACATCTAAAAAACGATACTAATGTACGACTAACTGACTGATTGTATACATCTAAATAAACAAACTATCAACAAACTGATTTCACATTTTTTTTGACATAAACGAACTTCAACGAACTACAGAATACATAACTGAATATAAAAAGACATCTTTTTGTCTTTTTCTCAATTTTTTATTATTTTTTTTATTTTATTATTATTATTCTTTTTTTAAGCATAATAACGTGATGCTTAACAATGGAACAAATACAAATACAATTATAATTACAAATAAACCTAGTAAGCCTGATCATCTCGTAACATAATGTCGGGGTTAAACAAACGAAAAATAAGTCCAAGAAAGGTTTTCTAAGGGACCCAACCCCCGCCCCTCACATTACCCACACTCATATGTATAATGTATGAGGCCCAACCCCCCAGTACCCACACTCTCACTCATCCAGACGAGGCTTAACCTAATTGCCTCTATTACTTTTGCATTTTGCCAACTACGATCCCGTAATCCATGAACATCAGTGAAAGCACTCAAATGACATGTGTGTACTATATATTATATGTGTATTATATATATTTGGGTCAACTCACACACGTACCGGAGGAATAGGGTTGACGATATAAACATGTGTACCTGTCCCCATGACTCGTTATCCCCACCTAAACGACCCCATTTTCAACTTCTCGTAATAAAAACATTTGTGAGCAAGACTAATGAGACGCTGAAAAACCAACCATGACTAGAAACCTATGACTTGGCATTAATGGTAATAACTAACAGTTAACAACTTTGGTTTCTAAACACTCTTCGAGGTACTATCAGGCTAAAATTTTTCAAAATTTCCCCCATCCCCACACTTGAGGTTTACATTATCCTCAATGTAAGTCCTCAAAGTTAACAAAAATGATAAAACGATTAATGAACATTTGAGGGACGGGGTTGAAATTGACTTTTTGATTATTAAGTAATTTTAAAATTTCGGGGCTCATGTGTGGCGGTTCTACTAACAATTATACAATTACACTTTTAACATTTTAAAGTAATAAAAACAAAATAAATTATGAAACTGAAATCACCTGATATCAACGTGACTGGAGAAGGACCAGTCGGCTCGTGAACTCTCATAACACTCGTATACTCTCGCATCATCCAATTACCAAACTGACAATCGAACCTACAAATCTCGAGACGTGTAGAAGCAAGCTTCTCACGAGTGTAAGACATAGGTCTTTTAAGAGTTATGAAAATGAATATTTATTAATTTTATTAAAACAATTACCGAGCCAAATTAAGTCGTTTCATAAGAAATTCTGTGTAGTTAGTTAAAAAACGTTAAAAGACCTAACTCACTTTCGTAGGAATCACGATTGCATTTAGCGTATGCAACAAGCCCTGTAAACCCCCCGGTAGCCCGGGAGGACGAGTGGGGTCTCGTGAGGGTTTATAGTGAACAACACCCACAAAGTTCGATTACAACAAAATATACAATTAAATCAAGCACAGCAGCAATCAAAAGATATATAAACATATAAGCCCAACCAGTTACCCAAACATGATTCCCCAAAATATAATATAATATAATACAGACCATGATACTAATAAAAACAAAATAAAGTGAAAAAGGGTAACCAAAAAGCTACTGTACTGGCGGATTATAATCTGCCTCGTCCTGCGGATCCACTGGCGGGTCCACTGTAATGATCAATGACTGTGGGAGCGGCACCTGCGAAGCAACAAACAATAAACGAAAGTAGTCATCATGGAGGGCCAAGGTCTGTAAAATCTGCTGCTGCTGCTGGTAAATCATAGCCAATGTGACTGGCTGCTGCGGCGGTGAAGATGATGATGCTGATGCCTGTCTCAGCTGATGCTGCTACTAAGGCCGCTCAATATGTGGAGTCGGACGACGCTGTCTTCATATCGGAACACCTCTCTGAAGAGAAACTACAGCCTCCGATCCCTCTGGTGGTGGTTCCTGTGGACCTTATCGGACCGAGACTAAAGCTACTGGATCCTGCTCCTCAACGATCCCGGCCCAACGGGCCTCCGATAACCCAAAAACACCTGTGGCTGGCCCCAACGTAAAATATCTAGTCGGATAGCGCTCAAATACCCCAAGTCGCTCAGCGATCCTCGTAATATAAGGCCCTAAGGGTAAACGTGCCGAGGATCCCTGAAGTCTGCTACCCCGAGCGAATGACGTAAGCAGGAGCATCGCCACATTGGCCGGTCGCTGGCCAAGGATGGAATATAAACACAGCAGATCTAAGTTGTTGCACTTCTCGTGGCCCGAATGTCGGCCGACGAGAGTACAGGTAACGATCCTATGAATGTAACGATAGACGGGGTCCCGAATAGACGACTCCACAACAGCACTGGAGTGGGCCCCGTCGGCGATCTCCTCCCAATTCTGGCCGAGCTGGGTCTCCGTGAGCCAGTGCTCACGGGGCGCCTGAGCATGTGTCGTGTAACCTCGTATACTCTGCAGAAATGCAGGTGCCTGAACCTCCTAAGCTGTATAAAATCCAGTGGCCATGGCAAAATCTGGGACTGACATCTCGTACAACTGTCGTCCCAGTGAGAATGATACCGCGCGTGGCTCACTAAACTCCATCGGCGTAAAGTCAAAAGTGGAATAAAACTCACTTGTGAGCTCGACATAGGGAATCGAGTCACACGCAAACAAATCTGCCCACGGAGCAGTCAATAGTGCCTGTACCTGGTCGTGAATCCCCAACTGACGCAACAATGTCAAATCAAATGAACGGTGGTGGAGAAGCTGCATCTGTCGGATCCGCTGATATCTCGTATACTCCTCTGATGTCAAATAAAATCGTAGAATCTGATGAGGTATACGATCATCTCCCAAAATATCCGCTGGCTCGATGCCCTCTACAATCTGTACCTCCTCACTGTCATAGTGGATGACACGAGGGTCAGTCCACTACCTCTTGCGTCGGGTGCGCGAGGACTCTGGTGCATCAGCCATATCTGCAAACTCAAGCAAACAAGTTAGATATGTTAATATGGCGACGACCGTATAGCATTTCGGTCGCGGTCGTCCCATATAATAAAATAGTATTAAAATATTAAAAGTAATAAATAAAAAATAAAAAATAAAAATAAATAAAGACGAAAAATTCGGGGACACCCTGTGCGTATATCTAAAAACCAGATTAATCCGCCCGAATGGAGATTGAGTACAGGCGGGTAATCAATTAACAATCAATCAAACTGTTAAGGTATCCCCGAGACTCGATTCACAAAACACAAACCAACTTGACTCGACCCAACTCGATTAACCACCTCCAACCGAACAAAACAAAAGACAAAATGACATACTTGACACAAACTGACCAACTGTCTCGAAAAACGTGCAAAGCAAACAAGTAATATGTCGAGTTGGGTTTCGAAGTATTAATAAAATATTTTAAGAATACGTTCACATAAATCGTTTAAAATCGAAAAAACACTATCATTAGTTTTGATGTGAACATCAAAACCCGACTCGTCACATTGAACAATCCCGATTAGTCAAACACATAACCAACCCGAACAACCCTTTAATCATAATCCCAAAGTAACGCCCATAACCCGAACCAATGTCCCGAAACATCCCATAAACCCGACCAACCCGGCCTCCCGAATGTCCAACCTAAAGGAACCCGATAATAACCCGACAACCACAACAACCCAATAAATCCCGATAATCCCGCAAACCGAATATCGACGAACTAAAATAATAATATTAAAATACATACATCAAATCGTCGAACGAAAGTGAATTGATTAAACAAAAGGACTGTGGTTGTGTGTTGTCTGTAGTCGGCAGTTGTGACAGGGATGGCAGGGGGTTTGGTGGTGGAGGAGCGGCGGTGATTGGTAGGTGGTAGGGAAGGTGGACGGCGATGCTTAGTCTCCGGAGTAGGGGGTAGGATGTGGAGGTACGGTGTTCAGAGTGGTGGGGTAGGTGAGCCATGATGGTGGTGTTGTGACTGGGGAGAAGGCGGTGGTGGTGGCAGTGTTTGATGGTGGCTGGACGGAGATGGAGGATGGTGGTGATAAGGAGTGGTGGTCGGAGACGGATCGCCGGAGAATGAAAGGAGAGAGAAGAAGGGGAGTAGACGAAGAAAAAAGAAAGAAAGAAGAAGAAGAACGGTTTGTAAACTACCAGGTCAGACGGGGCTCCGAGACCCATCGCGGTACGCGATGGGTTACAATGGGGGTGGGAGCGTACAGCCACCCAATTGGAAAAAATTAGGGTTTTAACCCCATAGCGTACCGCGATGGGGTTAAAGAGGACTGGGAGCGTACCGCGATGGGACCAAAAGTCAGTTTTGAAATTTTTTGAAAACGCACCTGTTTTGGCATCCCGACATCACCATAGACCCCTTCAAAACTGAAAATACCTTTACATACCTGGAGTGACGTGTACTGCACCACTGCTTACCAAAATTCTCTAATTTCCCATTCTTCAACCAGCTTCCCCACTTGGCGTTTACTGCACAAAACTCGAGACGACACTAAGTACAAGACTCAATAAAATAAAAACAAACTGGAAAGACACTTACCAACCCCGGGTTGCCTCCCGTAAGCGCTGAATTTAAAGTCTACAGCTCGACAATGCCTTGAACTCAGTTATCTCCATAAACCGGTGAAGTTACAATAAAATTCACCGATTCCTCATCCAGCTCGTGTATGTCCTTCATCTCCAAATATGGCTTCAATCTATAGCCATTTACCACTTGTCTCAGATGATCATCAAAATCTTCAATCTCGTACTGACTTTGATTCCTGATTCTTACAATCGAGTACGGTCCCGTCCACTTACTTCTTAGCTTGCCCGGGAAGAGTTTCATTCTCGTGTTGCACAACCACACTCGTTGACCAACTTTAAAATTCTTCAACCGGATATTAGCATCATGAACTTTCTTCATCTTTGCCTTGTAAGCGGACGCGCAATCGTATGCCTCGTCACTCAACTCCTCGATCTCGCACAAAGCCAATTTCCTCGCTTTACCTGCATCATCATAATCCATATTAACCTGTTTAGTAGCCCAAAACGCTCTTTGTGCAATTTCAACTGGTAAATGGCAATCCTTTCCATACACAAGTCTATAAGGAGTGGTTCCAATTGGCGTTTTATAAGCAGTTCGGTAGGCCCATAGAGCACCAGTCAACATAGTTGACCAATCTTTTCGGTCCGCCCGAACGGTTTTCTGCAAAATTTGTTTAATTTGCCTATTAGAAACCTCCACTTTTCCACTTGTTTGTGGATGGTAAGGAGTTGCTATTCTGTGATCAACACCGTATCGTTTAAGCAATTTCCCGAATTTAAAATTCTTAAAATGAGATCCCCCATCACTTATGATAGTTCGGGGGACTCCAAATCTCGAAAAAATATTACTTTGAACGAAATTGCAAACGACTGTATGATCGTTTGTCCTAGTGGCTATTGCCTCGACCCATTTAGACACATAATCAACGGCCACTAGGATATACAGATTACCATGCGAATTAGAAAACAGGCCCATGAAATCGATCCCCCAAACGTCAAAAATATCAACAAGGATCGGGTTCAAGGGCATCTCGTCCCTCTTTGAAATACTCCCGAGTTGTTGACACTTCAAACAGTGTGTCGCAAACTCGTGAGCATCCTTAAACAAGAATGGCCAAAAGAAACCACTCGTTAAAACTTTTCGAGCAGTTTTCCGGCCACTAAAATGACCACCACACGCAGATGAATGTGCGTGTTCCAACACCGCTCTGACATCCTCCTCGGGTATGCATCGTCTGATCTGCACCGATTTTAAACAAATCTAGATCGTCCCAAATGTATTGTTTAGCTTGGGACATTAATTGTTTCTTCTTTCTCCTTGGCCAATGCTCTGGTAAATCACTTGCAACTTTAAAATTAACAATATGAGCAAACCAGGGATTTTGTGAAACTGCCAGCATATGCTCATCCGGGAAGGACTCGTTAATAGGCCCATCTGTGTTCCCATTTTCCACCATAATTCGGGACAAGTAATCTGCAACAACATTTTCACTCCCTTTCTTGTCCCGAATCTCTAGATCAAATTCCTGCAACAGCAAAACCCATCTGATAAGCCTCGGTTTTACATTCTTTTTATCCATGAGGTACCTGACAGCAGAATGGTCAGAATATATAATAACTTTACTACCCCAAATATAAGACCGGAATTTATCTAGAGCATATACTACTGCTAGTAACTCCTTCTCGGTTGTGGTATAATTTAATTGAGCATCCGAGAGGGTTTTACTTATATAGTATATAGCAACGGGTTTCTTGTCAACCCGTTGACCCAAAACAGCCCCGACCGCATAATCACTTGCATCACACATTATTTCAAAAGGTAAACTCCAATCGGGTGATTGCAAGATCGGGGCTTCAACTAATTTCAATTTCAAAATGTCAAAGGCCTTAGCACATTCATCATTAAAGTCAAACGGGGCATCCTTAAGCAATAAATTACATAAGGATTTGGTAATGTCACTAAAACCCTTAATAAACCGTCTATAAAACCCGGCATGCCCCAGAAATGATCTAATGCCTTTGACATTGGTGGGATGAGGTAAAGTAGAAATGACTTGGACCTTAGCCCGGTCCACCTCGATCCCTCTACTTGAAACAAAATGGCCCAACACAATTCCCTCTTGGACCATGAAATGGCTCTTTTCCCAACTAAGAACCAAGTTCGTTTCGACACATCTTTTCAAAACTCTTTCGAGTTGATTTAAACATGACTCGAAAGATGTGCCGAAAATTGAAAAATCATCCATGAAAATTTCCAAAGACTCCCCCACCATATCTGAAAAGATACTCATCATGCACCTCTGAAAGGTGGCGGGGGTGTTACATAACCCGAAAGGCATTCGCCTAAACGCGAATGTGCCATACGGTCACGTGAACGTTGTCTTTTCCTGATCTTCAGGATGAATAGCTATCTAGTTATATCCGGAATACCCGTCTAAAAAGCAATAAAATTTTTGACCAGATAGCTTTTCGACAATTTGATCGATAAACGGAAGCGAAAAGTGATCTTTTGATGTTGCCGCGTTCAGTTTACGATAATCAATACAAATGCGCCACCGGGTTACCGGCCGGGTGGCGACCTCGTACCTGAGTCGTCCTTAACGACTTTGATGCCCGCCTTTTTCGATATTGTCTGTGTCGGGCTCACCCACTTGCTGTCTGATATGGCAAAGATAATGCCAGCATCTAACCATTTCAGCACCTCCTTCTTCACCACTTCCCTCATGTTCGGGTTCAACCTCCGCTGAGCATCGTGCGCGGGTTTGACAGCCGGATCTGTTAAAATTTTGTGCATCACAATTGAGGGACTGATTCCCTTTAAATCCGCTATGGTCCACCCGATCGCTTCTTTATTCGCAACAAGCACCGCCATCAAAGCATTTTCCTGTTCAAATGATAAGTTAGAAGCTATAATAACAGGCAATATATTATTCTTACCAAGAAAAGCATATTTTAAATGCTTTGGGAGCTCTTTCAGCTCGACTTTCGGTGCTTCCAGCATTGATGGTTTCAACCCAGTATCAATCTTCTCGGGAAGCGGTTCCACCTGAACTGACCATGGTGGACGGTCTCCTCGCACAGCTGCGATCTCCATCTGTTTCTCTTCTTCTTCCAGCAACTTGTATGTTTCCACCTGTAACCTGTCAAACAAAAAACACGTCTTCGCTGTGCCATCCGAACTGACGACAGAGTCGTATAGAGGAATGCACTCGTCAATGACATCGGCCATAAAGCACTCGCCATCGACTGGAGAATTATTTCCACGTGTGAAAACATTAATTCTCAGCTTACGGTTACCGAATGCCATGTCAACAGTACCATTTCTACAATTAATGTTGGCATTTGAGGTAGCCAAAAATGGTCTACCGAGGATAACCGTAGGCTATTTAGTCCTTTCACCCGAAACATAATCGAGGACCAAAAAGTCAACTGGAAAGTAAAAGTCTTCCACCTTGACGATAACGTCAGTCAATATTCCTCGGGGCAGTTTCGGTGTCTGGTCAGCCAAGACAACCGTGGTGGCAGCCGCACGAAGCGGGCCAAAATCATACTGATCGTATAAACTACCTGGGAGAATACTGATACTAGCTCCAAGATCTAGAAGAGCCCGAGTCATTTTAAAATCGCCCCTTGAATGGGTATAATGGGCGTTCCCGGATCTTGTGTATTTGGTGGAAGCGAACCCCGAAAGAATTGCACTCACGTTATCGGTAAAATCAATCTGTTTAGAAATCTTATGACTCCTTTTCTGTGTGCACAACTCTTTCAAGTACTTAGCATAGGCGGGAATTTGTTTTATGGCATATAAAAGAGGTATGTTAATTTTAACTTGTTTAAACGTTTCCCACATTTCTTCTTGTTGCGGACCTCGTTTTGATGCCATCTTCGCCTTTGATGGCGCTAACAAAGCATCGGGATATGGAACAGTTTTCACTTTTTCCTTATCCTTAGAGTTGTTGGTGTCATCCTTCGGAACCGATTTGTTATTTTTAGTTTCACTTTTGTTAGGTTTATTTAATTCAATCGGTTCCGGCTCGTCGTCACTGACGAGAGTCTCATCAACTTCTTCCACCACCCCATCAACCAATGGTGGTGGACCCCCAACCTTATTATCATATTTCTTACCATTACGTAAAATACTTACCTGGTTGACGTGCTTTTTCGAACTTGAACTGTGATGATTCGGGTTGACTGTGGTGTCACTCGGAAGTTGGCCCGCATTCTTTTGTAATTTCTCCATGTCTGAAGCGAGCTGACCAATTTGCTTCGTCATTGCCTCCGACGATTTATCCCGTAACTCGAACTGTTTCTTCGTCTCAGCCTTTTGATCAGTCATAACTTTCAATAACGCATCCAACTTCGAGTGTACCGAGTCGTCCGAATTACCCGAGGACCGTTTCTGCTGATCCTGATTACCCGAAAAATTTTCACCCCGGTTACTGTCTCTGTTATACCCCCGATTCTGATTGCTCGAACCCTGCTGATAACTGCTCTGGCGGTAATTACCCTGCGATCTGTTCTGGCTCGATCCTTGAAAGTTCGGGTTCAACTGAGAAGACGCGTTCCCGTAACGAAAATTCGGGTGGTTCCTCAGGCCCGGGTGATATGTGTTCGAATCGAACCCTTGGCCTTTGGAATCCCCGTAAGTGTAATTAACTTCCTCGGTGTCATCCTCCACATCATCATAATACTCGGGACAATTTTCTACCTTATACCCGATTTCACCACAATCTTCACAAATCGGGAATTTAACACCAACTTTCCCGACTTCTTTCTTCTTACCCTTTCTATACCCAGCCAGTTCACGTTCTAACTCAGCAATTCTTTCAGATTCACTCGTAACTGACTTAACTGACCTGGAGGAATTACCACGTCTTCGTCTTTCAGCTGCTGCTTCTGTCTTGGAATCTTCACACATAGACTCCAAAAAACTCCAATCATCTTCCCCAGGCTGATTCAGCAACAAACCATTACACGAGGCCTTAAGATGCTTTCGGTCCTTGTATATCAACCCATTAACAAAGCACTTAACCAGTTCCCACAGTTCAATCTGGTGATGTGGGTATTTCCTGATCATGTCTTTGTATCTAGTAAAGGCTTCGTGAAATAACTCACCCGGTAACTGTGAAAAGTGACGAATGTCGGAACGGGCCTCGGTAGTCTTCGACTGTGAATAAAACTCGTTTAGAAACACTTGTTGCATCTCGGCCCAGTTTCTGATACTGTGCATCGGTAGCGAATTAAACCAAAGTTTCGCTTTGCCTTTTAGGGAAAATTGGAATAACCGCAACCGGACTTCATCTTGATCAAACGTACCGTCACCGATAGACCCGCAGATAGCCGAAAAATCAGTTAAGTGTGAATACGGGTCTTCTGAAGCCATCCCGTTGAAGTGAGAAACGATGTTGATGTAAGATGGCCGGGACTTGAAAGTTGGTTGTCCCTACACTCGTTCCTGTGGAACCAACGGGGATGCTCCATCTGAGATTGCCGGTATGAACCGACTATTAACACCATGAGCCGGGGCTATGTAATTTCTCCTCTGCCCCCCCCCCCCCCGGGGTTTCCCATACCGCCCGGTTAACTGGAATACCACGAACTCTTTCGGACCGTTCTGCCGTTTCTGTTGTCTGCTTCAGCCCGTCTTCGATTAACAGGCTCCTCCACCTCATCTTGATAATTATTATCACCCTCAATCTCTGGTTCACCAACCTCGTTCTCGGGCTCAGCCGCCCAATTCCTCCTAACCCATCGATCTACCTCATCATCCGCTGCCCGAAAACCTTCGTTTCTATTATTATCTTCCCCCTCATCCTCATCTTCAGTCGGAACACTCGATCGGACATCATCAATATTTATCCGAACTCGGCGGTTGGGGTTATTGTTTGGAACTGATGGTCGTGCATGGTCAAAGTTGAGGTTTAAGTTTCGGTTTCGGGTTCTAGATGCACGAGCTGAGTTATTTCGGGCGTTTTGGTTATTTTGCTCGTTTTTGTTATTGAAATTGAATGGTGGAGGTATGTTATCTGGGTGAAACTGGTTATTCTGTGGGAGTGGGTCTTGGTTTTGGTTATGGTTTTCGTTTTGGCTCTGATTTTGGTTTTGGTCTTCCATCTCAGAATTTCTGTTTTGTACTCGGTTCTGCCGAGCTAACCTCTCGATTTTGGGCTCGTAAGCTAATGGAGACTATCGGCCCGAATGGCGGATGCGCATAAACCTGTAATCTGCACAACTAACACAACCCACGTAAAATACAGATAAATAAAAACTTAAAATAAAAACTAATATTAAAACAAAATTAAACACAAAAATCAATTAACACGAAAAACACTAAGCGCACTAACTCCCCGGCAACGGCGCCATTTTGATGACCGTCGTTTGAGTCAATCAAAAACCTAGTTATTCTAAATAGTTAGAGTAAGTAGGGTATCTTATCACAGGGAGTATGTGGTCATTGTATTTGTGTAACAGATTTCTAATTATGAGGTGACTGAATTTTAGTGCTGATCACACAAGCAATTTTAGTAAATATAAAGAACTAAGCAACGAACAAATAAACGAGTTTCAAACAGTTAACAAAGCAAATCACACCCGGGAATTCAAGTAAGCAACCAACAGCATCTCATGCAACCTAACAGATTAATTATTAACGATTAACTGAAAACTAATCATCAGACAAAACCTTAGACATCAACAATTACTTTACACACGGCACTGGTTATCAAACAGTCCTTGCCAGTGTGACTCAGTTAAGGGTAATTGTATGTTTTATCGTATTCAATCTTACCAAACAGTTATATGACTAATTATCTAGCAATTGGTAACAGATCGTTCAGACCAACGTAAACCTAAACCGACCGAACACACAGACATACTAAACATCAATAATCATATATCAATCATCAATAATAATACACAAGTGTTCTTAATCATATGAGAAAAAATGTAAAAGTTTATAAACTATACATTCCGGGTGCGATTCTAGGAGATTAGCCGAGCCTAGACATCATTGAATCTTCGATATGGATGATAGAAATCATATGTAGGATCTTGACACGAGCTAGGATAGTGGAAATCGCCTATAGGACTGCTGGAAATCGCCTCTTGGTCGTCAAAAACGAAGTAAGGGTTTTATGTTGATGAAAGTGATGTTATAAACCAAAATCCCGTCTCCACACTCGTCGCGTACCGCGACGGGGCCTTCTGTAAGCCGATCGCGTACCGCTATTGACCAAAGTGGTCAACATCATTTAAACTCCCATCGCGTATCGCGATGGGACACTGCTACAACAATCTTCATTCTTTTCATCGTTTTACGTGCTGGACTTCTCGGGTCTTCATTCCGTGTCACAACTGGTCCATACTGAGTACTTTAACGCCTATGACCTGAAATCCAATAAAACACGTATGAAGTATCGATAGTTCTAGAATAAACAGTTAAAACTAAATAATAAACAAACTAAAACATATACAAATTAACCGACCATCACACCTCATTTGACTTAATTAAAAAAAATTAATAAAAGCCACGTCAGCGTTTCCACTAACGCGTTAGCATTTAGTTAATGATGGAGTGATAAAAACAAATAGGATAAATGTTGGGAGTTGGGGTTTACAAGTGAAAGTTTCGAGTGTTATTTACCAACGACAGAAAGTTGAAATTATTGAGAAACCAATATTCATTATTTTTAAACGTAGTTACATCTTAACATGATCAATCATCTTTTAAATTTATATTTCATAACTAAACTATTACTCAAAAAAATAAAATAAAATTTTGTGTGTTATTTAATAATTAATATAACTTATAAATAGTTATAAAAGATTTTTAAGTTTATGAATTATATATATACAATTCTTAAAAGATAGTTGTCTCACATTATTACTATTCACTTGATTTTGTGTTGTTTTAATTTGTACATTGTGTTTGAATTTTTATACATTTGGTTCGCACTTTATATAATATGTTGTCTTCACCAACTTCCCTAATTTTCATTTCCTACTTTTAGTTCTTATAATTTTGATCTTTTATAATTTTATCATAAAACCTTTTTTTCCTTTTAACCTCAACAATTTTCAACTTTAAACTTTGGTCTATTATACTTTTCATCTTTTACAATTTTTTTGTTTAATGTTTTGGTCTAAATTTTGCAAGTTAATTTTTTTGTGTGTTAACAACCACCAAATGGTGTTGTGATTTAACATTTTTACGTCTAATTTTGTTTAGTTTTCTTAATGGTTCACGAAAGTTACTACCACGTGAGAGGGGATAGTGACTGAAGGCGGTGGTGCTTGTGAAGGCGACTTGATGTTTTCGATTGGAGTTGACGTGTAATCACACAGTTTCACAACTCCACCGCAACGCGGGGGTGTTAATACTAGTTCTCAACAAGATACAGATAACTAAATATAAAATTTAAAAATTAATCATATTATATAAGAAGAGCTAGAAACATGAGAAACAGAAAAAAGAACAAAGAAATATACAAACAACTTTGTCTCTTACATTTGCCTCCCATCTCTTTTTTTTTTGAAAATTCCCAAAATATCTCACTTTTAAAGAGAGATTCTAAATATGTCTCTTCAAAATTCAAATTCCTTTTTTGGTCCCTTTATTAACTCGTTTGCGGCTCTACGTTAGGAAATCGTGACGATATGTTTCTTAATTCGCCGCCTCCCCTCCGTATTAGCTCATAACTCGTCGCCTCCCCCGCCATGTTAGCTCAAAACCCATCGCCTTCGCTCCATGTTAGCTCAAAACTCATCGCCTCCACCCTATGTAAGCTAAAAAATTAAATCTAATATATTTTGTTATTTAAAAAATATATCTAAGAAAAGTACACATAAAATAATTTGATAGTATGCATGACTACTCTGAATCAAATTATTATCCAAAATTCAATATACAAGAACTTAAAAACCAATAAAATTTAAAATATTCAAATATTTTTTAATTAAGTTTTGGATCAATGTTTTTAGTAAAAAATAAGCTAGATTTTCATTTTAGCTAACATAGGGTGGAGACGGCGAGTTTTGAGCTAACATAGAGCGAAAGCGATGAGTTTTGAGCTAACATGACGGGGAGGCGACGAGTTATGAGCAAATATGAAGGGGAGGCGGCGAGTTAAGAAACATATTGTCTCGATTTCCTAACGTAGAGCCGAAGACGAGTTAATAAAGGGACAAAGAAGGAATTAAAATTTCAGAGGGACATATTTGGAATCTCTCTCTAGAAATGGAACATTTGGGGAATTTCCCCCCGCTTTTTTACTTCTTTGTCACCGGATGCGATCTCGACTTGTGAATCCCTCTTTGTAGATGTTCTTGAGAGTTCATACTAGGGATGACAGTTTATACACGAATACACGACACGTACCTACACAACTTTAACATGTAACCGTTAAGGCCTTAACAAGTTTCGTTCACCAAGTAGACACGAATTTACCTGTTAATTTTCATGTCTAAACATGTAAAATATATTCTTAAAACATTCTCACTCTCTATTTCTCAGCCGTCGCCACTCACCACTCACGAACGTTCCCTTTCCGACGTTTTTTTTTCACTAAACAGGTTGTGAAATATGTGTTTCTAAACAGCTCTTATCATGTTTTAACGTGTATACCAGGTAATAACATGTTCGTGTTCGTGTTTGGGATACATGTACACGATAAGTTTTCGTGTTGTGTACAAGTATACACATTTCGTGTTCGTGTCTGTGTACGGGTAAACACTATATGCCAGCCCTAGTTCATACTTATTCTTAAGACCTTAACCTTAACCTTAACCTTAACCTTAACCTTAACCTTAACCTCATCATTATTAATAATTTATATTTTTAGTTATTTATTTTCTTATTAATCCTATCCCGCTCCTTCACCTCGTGATCTATGTAATTTATGTGTGTTCCCACTATTACCCTACCTGTTCCTAGTTTCGTTGTCATTATCTTCATTAAAATAATTAAGAATATCTTATTGATAATCTCAATGACAACATCGTATATTTCTATATGATAAAGTTTTGTCTTCGGACCTTATAAATTTATTAATTATCACTAATGTAGGCTTAAGTCCGTGACCCCACACGCTTTCTTTATTAAATATTCGTTTTGTAAGTTGTAACGACTAATTTTAGTCTTCCTATTAACATTTGAATACTTTTTAGATTAGTTTAAACAATACGTTAATGACTTAGGGGGTGTTTGTTTTTTCTTCAAACATCTTCAAGGGAGCTAATGTCTGCACGCGCGCAGACATTACCCTTGAAGACTGTTTGTTTTTTTTTTTAAACAGATCTTAAGTTATCTTCTTTCATCTTAAAAGAAAAGCAAAGAAATCTTGCTTAAAACATCTTCGCAAAAAAATCATACTCTTATCCCTTTGAAGCCACCCTCTCATCCACTCCTCCCACCACCGTCCGCCACCACCACCCACCGTACGCCACCACCACCATCCCCCACTGCCACCGTCCACCACCATCCACCGCCACTACCCACCGTCCGCCGCCACTACCAGCATCCACCACCACTACCCATCGTCCGCCACCACCACCACCACCACCATCCATCACAGCCACCACCAATCACCACCGTCCACCACCCACCACAACCGTTCATCACCACCACCACCCACTGTCGGACGCCATCACCGTCAACTACCACCGTCCACCACCCACCAAAACCGTCCATTACCACCACCCACTGTCCACCACCACCATCCATCGCCACTACCCACCGTCCGCCGCCACAATTTTATTATTATATTTTCTATGTAACTTGAATAAATGACTTCTATCTTGTGAGATAAGTTTGACAGTTATGCAGACAGTATCAGCTTATAAAAACAAACAGTCTTATATTTTCAGCTTGCAGATCTTCAGACCACATCTTCAGTTGCAGACATGAAAACAGATGAAATCAGCTTGCAGACAGTTTATGTCTGCAAAAACAAACAGCACCTTAATGTCTTGTTTGAACATCCAATAACATACTTTGACATATGAATGTATTAAGAATTTACTCAAAAGTGGATTCAAATTATTGAATGCTAAAAGGTTATAGTGTATAAACCAAGGTTATGAGTATAAACCAAACCAAGGTTATGAGTATAAACCAGAGTCTCCTTCCTCACACAACCTAACCCAACTCTCGTGCTCTTCTTGTTGACTGCCCAACATGCATCCACAAACACATGATGATAAAATTGACTTGGTTAGGGTGTTTGATTTTGAAATTGTCTGTCCAACTTGTCGCCTGTTTTTGTTTATGTTATATTATTATTATAATACTCTTTGTGTGTGAGATATATATACATAATCTATACTCTTTAATAATAAGCTACAACTTTTGTTATTTGTCATTCCTACATTAAACCTCACTTTTTTTAACAAATTTATAATACTAAAATAATAGTTACCATTTTTAAAATCTACCTATATAATAAAAGAGTAAATTTCCACCTATTTTTTTAATATATTTAACCAAATGTCTTCAAAGTGTCACATGACATTTTCTAATTTTTATTAATCTTATTTCTTTTCAAAATCTCTACCTATATGATAAAAGAGTTGATTTTCACAAATTTCTCTTTTATATTTAACCAAATGTCTTCAAAGTGTCACATGAAATTTTCTAATTTTTTATTTCATTAATTTTATTTCTTTTCAAAATCTCCATCTATATAATAAAAGAGTGGATTTCCATCAATTTATCTTTTAGATTTAACCAAATGTCTTCAAAGTGCCACATGACATTTTCTAATTTTGTATTTCATTAATTTTATTTCTTTTAAAAATTTAAATCGCGCCGATGCTCTGCAAACCCTATTCTGCGGTCTTACTTTTCACCGTAGCCATGTTCTACTTGAAATTTCATTTGGAATCGATCACTCTTCAACTTTAAAGATATGTATCAAACCTAATGTCGATTGTTAACCAATCAATTGATCTTTTAAATTGATCAATCTTCAACATCTTTTGTTCTCTCTAGGTTGTGATGGATTTGAAAATGCCATTAGAGGTTACAGGAATGCAATCATTCTTCATGTATTGATAACAAGTAAACTTTTTAATTAATTGGTTCGTTTGCAATTTAAACCCGTCAAAATTGATTTTGAGTATCCATTTCTAGGCAATAATATTGATTGTTTATTTGTCCTTTTTCAGGTATGGTTTGTTGCAATCTAAACCTATTCGAATCATTGAAGATTATTAATATCCAGGAAGTAGTGTTATATTATTGTGATTATCTCCTTAGTTGATTATTTTTCTTTATTATTTGAAGAACTAATACAAACCTTAGCTTTTTAACTTTAAAATATGCATTATACTATGAAGTGGTGTAGTAATAAGTGACTGCTATTAATTATGATTTATTCGACTGGTTGTAACAATTATTGCGTTTGTTATTGATTTGGATTCGATATCAATGTTTTAACAATCGTTTGTTTTCATTTTAATCTATGTTCGTTTATTATTCATGTAAACCCTAAATCTATTTTAGAGCGTATTTGATGATTGTTGGTTCGGTTTGTGTTCGATATAAACCCTACATCTAAATCATTATTCATCTATAATAAAAAAGTTTTATTGCGGGTTTTATTTATGTCATTATTAGTATGTAATTAGCTTCTTTTGAAGTTATCGCAGAGTATGGGGAAATTTTAAAACAATTAGTTGTACTTTAAATGAGTGCAAATATAGGAAAATGTTCACGGGTCAAACCGAACTGACTTGAAATTTGTAGAAGTTTTGCGATTAGGTATACTTGAAATCGGTAAAAATTTGGAAAAACATTCACGGGCCAACCCAAAATTTGTAAAAGTTAGACAATTAGCAATAGTTGAAATGTGTCAAAATTTGGGAAACGGTTCACGGTCGATCTGACTCAATCCGACCTAAAAAGTTTAAATTTAAAACAATTATTTTCTTGAAATCCATAATTTTGTTCTTAAGAAACAAATATTAATGTATGATTGAAATCATTATTTCCATTTAAGTGTTCATATACTTTTTCATATAGAGAACAAAAGTATTATCAAATTATTTTTTATTATAATTGAATAAGTCATTAATCGTATTTATATTTGCATATATGTTATGAATGACCTGCTAATGTTTTTCTTTTTATTACTGCTAGCTTAAGTACTTGCAAACTAGTCGGGTTGACTGATTCGTCAACACCTTCCTAAATTTCCTTCGAATTTTGAAAATACTGCACAACAGGCCGGGTTGAGTGACCGCTATTTTTTCTGTTTTCTTTTGGTTTCCCATCTTTCTTGAAAAATCCTTGATAAAGTTTTACTTTGCCATTTTCTTTACATTAATAGAAGTCACTGCTACAATAAAGGGTATTTTGGGTAATACAAATATATAAAATTATATTTTTAGGTATGTAAAAGTGATTTGTATACTTCTAATGTAGTTTTTCATTGTTTATCTATGCAATATATACGTATAAAACATCATTTACTAACTTTCCATTTTCATGGTTTGTCGTTTTGCAGGAACGATTATTATTGAAGCTATTAAAGCAATGAAGATAATTAAAGAACATGTACTACATAAAAGTAAGCAGAAGATAATGGTGGAGTGTTCGACTTCTAATTTCCGAGTGGATTTAAAAGCCATAACCATGTTAGCTAACTCAGTTGTGGATGTTTTTTTCCCATAATATTAGTGTGTGTAGTATTGGTGGGTGCTAATGGTTTGTATTTATATGTATTATAACATCATGCATGTTGTTAGAAAGCATGGAAGAAACTTAAACAAGGGATTACATAGAAGATATACTAATGTTGTATTCAGGTGAGTTAGTTATTAGCAAGTTTTACACTTTAATAGTACTAATTTAAGAATAAAAATGTTATTATTGTATTGATTTATGCAACAATTGTAGACGTTTCAACATGAGAGCAATGTTTTTCAATATAGAATGTCATTACTCTAGTGACAAAAGTAAATGATGATTTTGTTATTCAGTTATGTTTCGGTCAAAAATTAACAATGTAATTTAGTGATCAAATTCGTATGTGAGGTAGAGTGCTTGATCAAGAATAGAGTGAACACAATGATTTGATTACGAGGGAAAAAGCCCTTAATCGTGAGGATCTCCGGCACAAAAAACCCCGGATGGTGAAAACTATCACTGTCTCTTTTATTAATAACAAAAAGGGTGATTACAAGTGGTGGAGCTGATAATTGCTCGAATACTAAGTGTTACAATGAGTTCCGATCGCTATGAATGTAAAGTGTGTTTGTGTTACATGTGTTTTTCTAACTGATCACAGCAGCCTATTTATATACATAATAATATCTCAAGGATTTATGAATAATAAAGATCATAATTAAGTTTCCTAAGAATCTGCCCCAGTCTTCAATATAAAGGTTTCATGCTTTGATCACGTGGTTTAATGGCTTTAAATGCGAAGTTATATGTTGGACTTGATCTCTTTACCGTTACACCTCACGTCTTTGACCGATTCCTTAGGGAGTCACTTGTCAAACGTAGTCCCATCTGCAAAATATCCTCAAATATTTCAAGGATAATACAACAGTTAATAATTATCAGGGATACTGAATACTGAAAATCTGTCAGTGAATCCGGGATCCTTATTCATAGAAATTATTACTGACAATAATAGAGTTCTTCCACGTGATAATATTAACTATTAGTGCGAGATTTCAGCATACAATCAATTTTGACTGTTAACCATTACTTGGCCTTTACTCCTAACGGTTATGGCTCATTCGACGCGTTTTCTTCAACCACCAACCTTGTATTTCGCATGGACTAAATCAACAATTATTATCTGCATTTATAAATCAACGCCAAGAGAGAAATATCTATTTATTAGCATTAATACTCAGGATACTAAACTTATTCGAGAATCCTAAACATATTCGGGATCCTGAGCATATATCCAACTATAAAATTTGAGCCCTAACAATTGTCCTCAAAATTTGACAGCTGTTTTTTTTACCAATTTCAGCTGTTAAATTTTCTAATGATAATCTGTTTTCCATGTAGCACCAAAATTTTATGATTTAGCACCGACTAAAGTTGACATCATTACGAGAATAAATCAGTCCTTCGAAATCGCTGTTGTTGTTATTAAATCCTCAAAATAAAATTGATTTCATTAGGATTTAAAAATCTATGTGAGGTTTCTTAACAAATTAGGCTTAATTCAATAAACCAACACGAAGTTATAAAATTCATTTTGTAAATAGGGCAAGAAGTAGGAAATAAAGAATATTCACAAATAGGAAGTCATACCAGAATCATATAGCAACTAACTCTGATAAGGTATAGATCATTTCATCCTTGTAATAAGATTACCTTTCAGGATGTTCTTCTAATCATAAGGATATACTGATAGACCTGCAATATTATCCTGAAAATAATTTCAGAAATTCTGGCGACAAGGCCCAAAAAACTGGCGACAAGGCCTACACTGGCGACAAGGCCCTTAGAAGAGGTGAAAACCCCTTAAACCTTAGGAATAAACTGGCGACAAGGCCCTTTAGAAGAGGTGAAAACCCCTTAAACTTTAGGAAATGGCACGTCTACCATAAACTTGAGATTCAAACCAATAGCTGAGGATAACGAGGTAGCAAGTCAATATATTTCATGTGCTGGCCCCGTCTCTCGCACTACGGCCGAATAAACATGCGCTACAGGCGATCTTAAGAAGAGGTGAAAACCCCTTAAACCTTTGGATTCAAACCAATAGCTGAGGATAACGAGGTAACAAGTCACTATATTTCATGTGCTAGCCCCGTCTCTCGCACTACGGCCGAATAAACGTGGGCTACAGGCAATCTTAAGAAGAGGTGAAAACCCCTTAAACCTTAGAAGGCATTGAATAATACCTCAACTGGAGACAAAGGCTGAAGAAACTGGCGACAAGGCCCAAAAAGATTGGCAACAAGGCCCAAATATACTGGCAACAAGGCCTAGATAAACTGGCGACAAGGCCCAAAATAACTTCATTCCATGTGGGGATACCACATGTCTTCAGGCTACAAAACACTCAAATCTAGGTGAGGGGTGGGTGTTAGCCTTGCTAACACCACTCCGATGCTTAAGTCAGTACCATGATAAAAGAATAATAATATATAAATTCGAATACATACCTTAGTTGTTTAACATTACTGTTAAATTATCCTTGGGATAGAAGTCTTACATAAAATATTTTTTGAGGTGGATAGCGTTCCAAGCCCTTGGTAACAAGTCACCATCCAAAGTAGACAATATGTATGCCCCTTTCCTGCTTCTGACTCAATCAAGTAAGGACCTTCCCACTTTGGTGCAAGCTTTCCATCTGCAGGATTTGTAGTATTTTGAATGGCTTTTCGGAGAACCAAATCCCCTTATTGAAATCTACGAACCCTGATATTCTTGTTGTAGGACTTTGCTATCTTCTGTTGATAAGAGGCCATTCTGATCTTTGCTAAATCTCTGAGTTCTTCTATTGCATCTAGATCTTCAAGTAGACTCTGGGTATTATCTTCAGGATTTTGGTGACTGACTCTAGCTGTAGGGATAACCATCTCTGTCGGGATAACTGCTTCAGCTCCAAATACCAATGAGAAAGGAGTCTGACCAGTAGCATTCTTTGAAGTGGTCCTATCTGCCCAAAGAACAAAAGGTAGTTTCTCGGCCCACTTTCCTTTCTTAGACCCCAACTTTTTCTTCAGGTTATTGATAATGATTTTGTTGCTTGATTTGGCCTGACCGTTAGCCTGAGGATGGAAAGGTGTTGAGGTGATCATCTTGATTCCCCAACTGGCACAAAAGTTAGTGGTTCTCTTGCCAATGAACTGCGAGCCATTGTCACACACTATCCTGCCGGGATTCCGAATCTTGTCAGGATATTGGGTTTGATTAATGAGATAACTTCTTTCTCTCTGACTTGAACAAAAGCTTCCGCTTCAATCCACTTCGAGAAATAATCCGTCATGGCTAGCATAAAGACCTTTCCTCATGGAGCTCTTGGTAGTTTTCCCATGATATCCATACCCCACTTCATGAAAGGCCAAGGGGATATAATAGGATACAAGGGTTCTGCTGGCTGGTGCAAAATGTTGCAGTGTCTCTGGCATGCATCACATTTCTGGGAATAATTCATAGCATCTCTCTTCATCGTTGGCCAAAAGTATCCGGTCCTCAGGATTTTGGAGAATAGTGCTCTGCCCCCAGTGTGATTCCCACAGTCTCCTTCATGGATATCTTGAAGAACTTCTTAAGCTTCTGCCTTCTTCAAGCACCTAAGATATGGTCCTGCAAGAGATTTATAGTATAATATATCATTCATTATAGTATATGGGATTACCTTCGTGCGAAAAGCTCTCGGGTTTTCATCCTTGGGGATAACTCCATCCTGAATATATCTCCGGATCGGGATAATCCAAGAGTTTTCATTATCCTCAGGATTTTTGACTCTTCTATCTTCATCATCTTCTGATATTTCATTGACACCTTGCTCTTCTATTGTTGGGTTCAGGATATGTATGATAGGAATCTTGACACCTTCCGGTATTCTGAAGGATGAAGCTAAGTATGCTAGGGCATCTGCTTCAACGTTCTCTTCTCTAGGTACCTGTGAAATATCAAACATTTCAAAACATTTTGCTAGTTTTTTGACTAGCTCTAAATATTTCATTAGTTTTTCTCCTCTAACAGTATATGAACCGTTAAAACGATTAGTTAATAATAATGAATCAACATGTACTTGAATAAACCTGATTTTCATGTCGATTGCTAGTTGTAATCCTGCTATCAAAGCTTCGTATTCTGCCTCATTGTTTGTGGCTTGGAATCCGCAGGATATGGATTGAGGTATAATGTCCCCCTGTGGCGATTTCAGCAGGATCCCGAGACCTGTTTCTCTAACATTTGAAGCACCATCAGTGTATAGATTCCACTTATCTTTGGTTTCTTCAAGTTGTTGGACTTCCAAGTCTGCTTCTTCTTTTAGTTCACTGGTGAAATCAGCTACAAAGTCTGCTAATGCCTGGGATTTGATGGCAGTTGTAGGTTCATATGCTATATCATATGCATTAAGCTTTACATCCCATTTTTCCATCCTACCTGACATTTCTGGTTTTCTCAAAACAGACTTAATAGGGTAATTAATTTTAATAAGCATAAGGTGAGTTTCAAAATAATGTCTACGTTTAGTAGATGCCATAATAAGTGCTAAAATTAATTTCTCAATATAAGAATACCTGGTTTCAGCATTCAATAGACTTTTACTTACATAATAGATGGGATGCTGTTGACCTTCGAGATCTTTGGCTAAAACTGCACTAACAACATTATTTGATACAGCTAGATATAGAGATAGAGGTTCACCTTCTCCGGGTTTTACAAGCAGAGGAGCATAGGAAAGATAAGCTTTTAAGGACATTAAAGCTTCCTCATGCTTACTGGTCCACTCTAACCTTTTGTTTTTCCTTAGGATATCATAAAATTATTTGCACTTTTCTGAGGATTTGGATATGAATCTATTGAGTGCCGCTATTCTGCCAGTTAGCCTTTGAACATCTTTGACTGATGCTGGGGATTTCAGATTCAGGATAGCTTGTATTTGCTCTGGACTCGCCTCTGTTCCCCTTTTGGTGACCATGTATCCCAAGAATTTGCTAGCTTTCACTCCGAAATGGCACTTTGCAGGATTCAGCTTCATGTTATTTTTGTCGAGGATATCAAATGCTGTCTTGAGATCCTGGAGGTGATCCTCAGCTTTCTTGGACTTCACCACCATATCATCAATATAGACCTCCATCGTGTCCCCCAGTTGTTCTTTGAACATCATGTTAACTAACCTCTGATAGGTTGCACCTGCATTTCTAAGTCCAAAGGGCATAGCAATATAACAATAAATACCTGTGGGAGTCATGAAGGTTGTGTCTTCTTGATCTGAGGGCTCCATTTGGATTTGCTGAAATCCTGAGGATGCGTCCATAAATGTCAGCATCTCGTGGCCGGCTATAGCATCTACCATTGAATCGATGTGTGGTAGAGGGAATGGATCTTTAGGACAAGCCTTATTCAAGTCTGAGAAATCCACATAAACTCTCCATTTTCCATTCTTTTTCTGCACAACCACCACATTTGCTAACCATCGGGGATATTGGACTTCCCTAATTATATTTGCCTTCAAAAGTCTTTCAACTTCTTCTTGGATAATTGTGTTTCTCTCAGGTGCAAACTTTCTTCTCTTTTGGTGGATTGGCCTGAAAGTATTATCAATTCCAAGTTTATGTGTTATAATATCTTTGGAAATACCTGTCATATCTTCATGTTTCCATGCAAATGTTGACAGTCTCGACTTGAGGAAATCGAGCAATTTCGACTCAATATCCTCAGGAATGCTCGTTCCCATCAGCACTTTGACTTCAGGATCTTCGGGGATAAGGAAGTACTTCTTTGATTTTTTGTTCCCTGGACTCCATTACGTCTCGTGCCGACTTCTGTAATTGTTGCGCCTACTGGGATTTGGCAGTACACTACATAGAAGAGGTGTAGCAATTCTTTGCATTTTGTTGATCACTGATGATTTTGATAATTCCCCACGGACTTTGGAGTTTCACACATTGGTGATAAGTGGAGGGGACTGCTTCCATGTTGTGTATCCAGGGCCTGCATAATATAATATTGCAACAAGACAAACAGTCAATAACACAAAATTTTTGCATCTTGTTTACCCCTTCAACATATACTGGGAGCTTGATATCCCCAATAGTGTTCTTAGTCTCTCCACTAAATCTAACCAATACTGAGGAGCTGGGGATAATCTCATTCTCAGGAATATTCATCTTTTTCAGCACATCAAGTTGAATAATGTTGACAGAGCTTCCACCATCTATGAGGATCTTGTGCACATAATGGTTAGCCACATATAATGTTATTACCAAACTATCATGGTGAGGATCCAGAATATTGACTCTATCGCTTTCATCAAAGGATATGGTCTTTGATTGAGTGAGAATGGATATGTCTTTGTTGGTCTATCAACCACTTCTAACTTTCTTTGATCAGCATTTTATTTTGTAGCAGAATAAGAGGTTCCACATATGTCAGATCCTCCGGATATGAACAAGATTGTTTTTGCATTTGTTGGTGGAGGAGTCGCCTTTTCAGGATTTTGCTCTTTTCCCTTCTTCCGACCAAGTAGCTCTTTCAAGTGGCCCTTGCTGAGAAGATAACTAATCTCCCTTCTGAGTGCAATGCAATCCTCAGTCAAGTGCCCAAAATCTTCGTGGAAGGCACACCATTTTGATTTGTCTTTCCAGGCTTCTTGTTTCTCCATCTTCTTTGGCCACCTGGCTTTCTCACCTAAATCCTGCATGGCACACATTAATCCACCAATATCAACAGAAAAACAATATTCAGAGATCTTAGGATATTCTTCATCATCTCTATCATTCACTGCATTAATCCTGGGATTATCAGGCTTGTAGTAAGGTTTTGATCAATATGATTTTCCCGGGGATTCGGCTTTCCTGTTCGTCTGATCATATTTTGGGATATCGATCTTTTTAAAGTTTTTCTTATCATCTTCTAGCCTGATGAACCTCATAGCTCTGCTTCTTGCTTCATCCAACGACCTGCATGGAGTCATAACAAGATCATCATAGAAAGAGGAGTCTTTCTCTAACCCCAACTTAAGAGCTTCCACTGCCGAAGCAGGGTTTAGATTTGGAATTTCCAGTGACTCCTTGCTAAACCTGGTAATAAAATCTCTCAAGGATTCCCCAGGATTCTGGGTAACCATATAAAGATCACCTGTCATATTCTCAAACGTTCTACTGCAAGAAAACTGGTTATTGAACAAGTTAACTAAATGAGAAAAGGAAGTGATAGTATTAGGAGTAATACTCAGTAGCCATTTCATGGCTGCTCCGGTCAAGGTAGACCCAAACCCCTTGCAAAGACATGCTTCCTTGATTTCCATAGGGATTGGGTTGATCTCCATACACTCTCTATACTGTGCAACGTGTTCCTCAGGATCCGTTGAACCATCATACAGTTTCATATTTGGGGTTTGAAACCCTTTCGGGATCTGTATGTTACCAATTGTCGGCACAAATCGGGATATTCTGTGACTATCAGTGGGAACTTCAGCCATTGGACGGATTAAACCAGGAACATTTGATATCATGTCCTTAAGCTTCTGCAACTCCCGGGCTAAACTTGAACTTATGCCTGCATCCTGCAAAAATCCTTGATTAGGACTAAAGGGAATTGTATTGAAAGTGTTACCCTGATTGATATTCTGAGGAACAGTCTGGGTGTTGTAGCTTGCATTCCCAAACATAATATTTCCTGGAGTAGCAAATGGAGTGGTCGAAGTGTTAGCCTGCATCGGGATAAAGTCTCCCTGGTGCATCTCAGAGGATCCTACGAAATGCTGAGTCATCTGTTGATAAGGACCTGAGGATCCCATCCGATGGAACAATCCTGAGGATCCGGACTGTTGAAATAATCCTGAGGATCCCGCATGTTAAAATGATCCTAAGGATCCTGCATGTTGAAACGGCCCAGCAGAGGATGCGTTCAAGTATCCTTGGGACCCAGAAGAGTGCAATCCCGTAGACCCTGAGTGCTGGAAAGATGTGGATCCAAGGTTGTACGCCATAGTGGACTCCGGACGCACCAATCCTGAATATCCTGGAGAAGTGAAGTCCATAGATCTCGAGATTAGTGGTGTGAATTCTTCCGCCAGCTTCTTGGTTTTCCTGATATCTTTCAGTTCCCTCACGAGCATCTGGTTGGTCTTGTTCTGGCGTTCCATCTGTTCATGTAACCGTCTATACATAGAAAGAAGGTTGTTGTTGGACACCATATTGGGATCCTAGGGAGACGGCCTTGATCCTGAGAACACGGGAGTAGCAGGTTTCTTCTGAATGTTGTCAGGTTTCTTTAGGATATCACCAGCAGGAGGAGGAGGCATAGGAGGCCTCATAGAGGGAGCTGAAGCTGCGGCAGAAGAGGAAACATTACTCGGTTGGGAAGACATATTGTGGATGTTGAAAATATGGTTTAATTTGAGGGTTAATATTGATCAAAGCACCATTTGCCCCCACGTTGGGCGCCAAATTGTTTCGGTAAAAAATTAACAAGGTAATTTAGTGATCAAATTCGTATGTGAGGTAGAGTGCTTGATCAAGAATAGAGTGAACACAATGATTTGATTACGAGGGAAAAAGCCCTTGATCGTGAGGATCTTCGGCACAAAACACCCCCGGACGGTGAAAACTATCACCGTCTCTTTTATTAATAACAAAAAGGGTGATTACAAGTGGTGAAACTGATAATTGCTCGAATACTAAGTGTTACAATGAGTTTTGATCGCTATGAATGTGAAGTGTGTGTGTATTACATGCGTTTTTCTAACTGATCACAGCAGCCTATTTATATACATAATAATATCTCAAGGACTTTATGAATAATAAAGGTCATAATTAAGTTTCCTAAGAATCCGCCCCTGTCTTCAGTATAAAGGTTTCATGCTTTGATCATGTGGTTTAATGGCTTTAAATGCGAAGTTATATGTTGGACTTGATCTCTTAACCGTTACACCTCACGTTTTTGTCCGATTCTTTAGGGAGTCACTCGTCAAACGTAGTTCCATCTGCAAAATATCCTCAAATATTTCGAGGATAATACAACAGTTAGTAATTATCAGGGATACCGAATACTGAAAATTTGTCAGTGAATCCGGGATCCTAATTCATAGAAATGATTCCTGACAATAATAGAGTTCTCCCACGTGCTAATATTAACTATTAGTGCGAGATTTCAGTATACAATCAATATTTGACCGTTAACCATTACTTGGCCTTTACTCCTAAGGGTTATGGCTCATTCAACACGTTTTCTTCAACCACCACCCGTGTATTTCGCATGGACTAAATCTACAATTATTATCTGCAATTATAAATCAACGCCAAGAGAGAAATATCTATTTATTAGCATTATACTCAGGATACTAAAATTATTCGAGAATCCTGAACATATTCGGGATCCTGAGCATATATCTGACTATAAAATTTGGGCCCTAACAAGTTATACAAACAAACATTCGTTTTGGTTTTTCAGCTCATGTAGTATACAAAGATGCTAATCATTTAATTATTTATATTATAATATTATATGCTTTTATTGTTTTTATTATAGTATCACCCCGTGTATTACACGGGCTCTAACCTAGTATATGTATATGGGGCTACAACACAATTACACCCTTAAAATAAAAACTCACCTTTTGCTGATTGAGTGCCACATGGCGCAAGTCGCCCCACTTTATAGCTCCTCCACTACATATAGCTTTATTAACGCAGTTTTCTTTAATTATGACATGATTAAACATGATGTGCATGAAGTCTGTGAAAAAAAAACTACTTATATCATTTAACTTGAGAAAAGTGTGTGTATATATATACTAGCTTTTATATATCCCCTCATATTACGGGGTTGTTTTCATTATTCGTTTCTAATATTTATATTTTTTTTAGGATTTTAATTTTCTTTATTACAAGAAAGTTAATAATACACTTAAAATTTTATGATAATAGGGGTTCACAAATAAATGAGATGTTGTAACCCGGTTTAAAAGCGATTTGAGTTAGGTGAGACCTATGACATGTTGTTTTTACTATAAAATTGTTTCTTAATTATAAATAACATCTTTTAAAAATACGGATATTAATTTTTAGTATATCCCTATTTTATAAGATTTTCATATCAAATATTTGATAAGATTAATTTTTAATATAATGAGACGTTATAACCCGTTTAAGGGCTATCTGGGTTTAGTGAGACTTAGACACGTGAATTCGAGTCAAATGCATGAGAAACCTTCATTTAGAAATAAAACAATCTGGTGGCTTGAGAAAATTTAAGGAAGTTTCGTTTATATATATATATATATAAATATACACACACACACACACACTAGCTTTTATCCCCCCGTATTACGGGGTTGTTTTACATTATTCGTTTATATATATATATATATATATATATATACGATCAGGATCATGAGAGAACCTTTTTGAAATTGAGAACTATGAGAACCATTTTGGACCACAAAAAACTCAAAAATAAAAAAAAAACACAAAAATAAAAAAACCAAAATTCTTATTTTATCATCCCGGTTTCATAAAAAAAAAACTCGGTTTAGCTAAATTATATACACATATGTATAATATATACATATATCTATATTTACATGTTTTTTTGTACACATGTGTATAATTTAAGATAAATGATATTGTACATATGTGTATATTACGTAACTAAAGATTATATAAAATTATACATATGTGTATAATACAACGTTTTTTTAATGAAACCGGAATGAAATATAAGACTTTTGGTTTTTTTACTTTTTAAAAATTTTTATTATTTTTTGTTTTATGATTTTTTTAAATATTTTTTTAAATGTGTTTTTAGTGGTCCAAAATGGTTCTCAAAGTTCTCAATTTGCAAAGGGTTCTCTTAGGATCCTTACCCTATATATATATTATTTTAATTTTATTTATTGTAAGGAAATTATTAATATACATAGGAGTTGATGGTGACAGGATTTCATAAATAAATGATATGTTATAACCCGATTTAAAAGATATCTAGGTTTGATGAGACCCAAGACCAGTTTGTTTTTTTTACTATAAAATTGTTTCTTAATTATAAATAATATCTTTTTTAAAATCGGATACTAATTTTTAGTATATCCTTATTTTATAGGATTTTCATATCAAATATTTGGTGAGATAAAATTTTAATTTAATGAGATGTAATAACCCATTTAAGGCTATCTGGGTTTGGTGAGACCCATACCCGTGAATTCGGGTCAAATGCATGAGAAGCTTCCACTTTCATTTTTAGTTCCTTATCCTTGAGAATTGACATTTTTGGGCTAATCTTTATTAGAAATTTTCAAGACGTTACAACACTATACGTTTAAAATGCTTATGTGACACAACTGAAACCACACAAACGAGTTTTCACAACTAGATAGGGTTTTCATTCTATATTTTCCCTATATAGAAACATTGTACTTACTACTTACACTACTAAAGAGAAAAATGTAAATGTTTTCCATAATAGATTTTCCGACGAAATAATATTTGACGGAAATACCTCTTACGCATTTCCGACAATTTTGGCGTGGAAGAAAGAAACCCAATTTTTAGATAACGGTAGCTTATATAAACTACAAGAATGCCCCTTCCTAAGGGGGGTGGGGGCGGTTGTTTTTCCATCACTTGCAATACCCAATGAGGGTGCGCCACCTCATCCCACCACATTCCATCACTAGTGATGGAATTTAGTGGGGGTGGTGGTAGTGTGATGAGTTTTGGTATACACACACACAAACACACATATATATATATATATCGTTAGTGCATGATGCCAGTAGTTCATTTGTCTCGTGTTTGTTTGTGTCTGTAATCGTTACATTGTTCTTGTTTGAACTTGTTTTG
Source organism: Bidens hawaiensis (assembly GCF_021521415.1). NCBI lineage: Eukaryota > Viridiplantae > Streptophyta > Magnoliopsida > Asterales > Asteraceae > Bidens > Bidens hawaiensis. The sequence continues at coordinate 159,662 of NW_027495992.1, forward strand.
TTTGCTTTAGTGTTTTAGCGAACTTGGTGGTGAGTGAAGTTAGGACAACTTCGCCTAGTCTAATTGGCGAAGTTGTTGTGCTATATATTATCTAACTTCGGCTCACTCTATAGGATTTTTGGACGGCTGGTTTTTGGTGACTCTTGGTGTCACGTGTTAGATCTTTGGTTATTACCTTTGCAATATAATTAGTATTCCTTTATACTCGTGTGTTTACGTGTTCATCGTTATAGCACTCGTATCGTATACGTAGGGGATTCCGCACCCTCGTGTTACGAGATACTCCTGTGTAGATCTGTCTGGAAACCTACAATTGGTATCAGAGCATTTTTCTCGTGATTGTGTGGTTAGGGATTATCACACGAGTATTAAAATTGCTCCATTAGACTATTCACGGAACTGTTTTACGTTGAGATACCCCTCCTTTGTCAGTTTCTCTACAATACTCATCAATTGCATTTCCCATCACTCCCGCAACCTTCAAAATCAGCCGTTTCAAACCTGCAAAAACAAGCCGTTCATCAGGCGAAGTTTCCGTCACCCGAACTAGGGTTTTTAACGAAGATATAGGGTTTTGGCGAACTTATAAGGTCTGCGAAGTTGGTGGCTAGCGAAGTTATAATAACTTTGTTGTTCACTGTTCACAAAATATCGTTTTTGAATTCTAGGTCATGTTTCGTTCAAGTATGACTTTGATAAACATCACAGAACTGGTAAAGATGGAAGTTTAAGCTGGTTCAGCAACTAAAGCTCCAAAACTGCTTAAAGGTACTGATTTCGTTGCATGGAAGGATAGGTTCGAACAGTATGTGAAATATCAAGATGCAAAAATGTGGGTCTGCATTCAAGATGGTTACATTCCACCGACTACTGAGTTCGAAGGTCGTGAACAAATTAAGAAATACAGTAAGATGGAGGACGATGAAAAGAAAATGTACGAAGCAGAAAGTAAAGCACATGCAGCCATAACAATGGCACTTCCACAAGAGATTCTCCATACTTTCAAAAAGTACAAAACCGCTAGAGAACTATGGTAAGCACTAGAGAATCGTTAAGAAGGAAACGTTGGGATTCGTACCTCCAAGCCGAAGCTGCTGAAAACTCAATTCTCTGTATTCAAGTATATGAAAAATGAATCACTTGATGACATCATCACACGATATTATCACCCGATGACCGAGTTGAATAACTACTCCTTTGAATACAAGGAAGAAGAGATAGTGGAAAAACTTCTTGATGCTCTCCCACCAAAATGGGAAATGTACACAGTTTTGATGAGAGAAGATAAGGAATTTGAGAAATTTGACTTGGAGAAGGTGGTTAATAAGTTACGTAATTTTGAACTTAACATGGTTCGAAAGGAGACGCCTACTGATCAGGTTCAGGATCCGGGAATGTATGGTGCTAAAAGCTCTCCAAACTCAAGTTCGAAAACAGAATCGACTGCCTACTACACGGGGGGGGGGGGGAACCAAACTCCGCTCAAGATGGTCACGTGGTACTTAATATGGATGGTGACATACGTTTTGTAGCGGGTGAAAGTAGTTCCTCAAAGTCTCAATCCTCAGCTGGTAATTTCTCATCCAGTGCTTCTAACAAGAATTACTCACAGATGCCTATGAGTGTGAAATCAGCTGAACAACAATCTGCTCTCTATGCCTCATTCATCTCCTCTTATGAGAACTAAATCAAAGGAAAAATAGCCGACCCTCAACCTTGGATGAGGACTATGATCAGATAGACGCTGATGACATGGAAGAAATGGATCTGCAGTGGCAGATAGCTATGATAGTGAGAAGGGTGAAGAGATTTATGAAGAAAACTGGTAGAAAGTTCGTTGGAGAGAGACCTTGGTTTAACAAGTCAAAGGTTCACTACTACAATTGTCGAAAAAATGGCCACTTTGCTAGAGAATGTACAAATGAACGAGTCGAACGAAGTCAGAACAGGCCTACTCAACACAATGGAAGTGGAAATGAAATCAAGGCTATGGTATCTCAGCAGAACGGTGCGTATAACTGGAATATACAAGTTGAGGAGGTGATCGAACAGGCAAATCTGGTAAACATTCGAAACTGGAAGATATGACAAAGAGTCAGTGGAGAATCAAGCATACATGGCAAAAGTGAACGATCAACTCTCAGAGGTATGTTCTGAATCTCATTGTGAGCAATGTGAGAAACTGTCTGATCAATTGAAAGCATTAACTGATCAGTTTGTGAGTTTGGATATTGAATCAAAAATATTAAAAGAAGAACATCACTATTCTAAAACTAAAAAAAATAACTACTCGGTAAAAATAAAAGCTAGTGAAAAAGACATCATAATCCTTAAAGCCACCCTAGCTGAAAAAATACAAGTAATTGATCTTAGCTATGAAGTGTTAGAAGAAAAGACCAAACTAATAGCTGAAAAGGACAAACAGATAGCTGATTACCAGGTAAAAGTGGTGGAACTGAACAGGAAAATTGAATAATTTAGAAATTCTTCTGCAATGCTGGACAATATTCTAAGTATTCAACGTTCTCCAGTTAACAAAGGGGGAATTGGATTCACAGAAGTTCCACCACCATATAATAATAACTATACTTAAAATCCTAGTAATTAGTAATCCATGAATGTTGAAATTAGTCAGACAGTTCCAATCATAGTCACTACTAAAAATACCGAAGTTAATGGGAGTAAATCGAGTCAGACATGTTCTAATGTCACAAGTTCTGTCTCATCGAATTCGGACAAATCATCTGAATCTGGTGAGATGAAAGATGAGGTCGTGTTACTGAAACGGAGAGAGGGTTACATGTTTGATGATAAGAAATCTTCCCTAAACCCGTTTGTTCCACCATATGTGAGGCAAACTGATAGAAACACAACCTCATTATCTACAGCAACCTTTGATACGAATGTTCAAAAAAGGACGAATAGTTCGAACAAAATTTGTTTTAGATGCAACAGAATAGGACACTTCGTCAATGCCTGTCCTCTGAAATGGAGAAAATCTAGAAATATGTGGCCAACTGAAACTGAGAATAAAACGAATACTAAAAATGATGCTGATAAGAATGCTAATACTTCAAACTTCAATCGTTGGACTAATCCAAGATTTCAAAGAAACTAATCTCGTTTTTTCCCAAAGAACCATCAAACCAACAATTATGATTCCATAAATGATAGAAATTCAAGAAGGTTTGGATGGCCTCATAGCCAGTCATCTAGATATTTTCCTTTTAGATCAAATGGGAACTTTCCTTGAAAGAACATTGGGCATCCAAGGTACTGGATGTCGGATAACAGGTTTGATCAACCCAAGACCGGAAGGTCTTGGGTCCCCCGTTTTTAATTCATTTCTTTAATTGTGCAGGAAAAGTCGAGCAGGGCTGTAAACAATATGTAGGTTGTTAACAGTGGCTGTTCCCGGCACATGACTGGTAACAAGAAATTGTTACGTGATTGGAAGACCGTTCAAGGAGGAAGAGTAAGTTTTGCAGGAGAAAGTGGAGGAAGAATTACTGGTATTGGTACTGTTACTAATGGAAGAATCAAGTTGGAGAAAGTAAATTTTGTGGAAGAGCTAAAGCACAATCTTTTGAGTGTATCTCAGATTTGTGACAAAAAATATACCGTCCATTTTACAAAAGATGAGGCACTCGTGCTTTATCCTGGTTTCAAGATTCCTGAAACCTGGATTGTGATGAAGGCTCCAAGAGAAAAGAACACATATGTAATGGACATGCGGTCAACCGAGACGGCGACGGAAGAGTCATGTCTGCTGTCAAAAGCTACAGAGTCTGAGTCAGAGTTGTGACATCGAAGAATGGGTCATATTCACCTTCGTAAGATGAACTACATTGTCAAGAATGGGCTGGTACTTGAGGTTCCTCTAAATAACTTCAACTTTGAAGACCAATGTTTATCATGCAAGAAAGGGAAGCAGCACAAGAAGCCACATCACTCCAAGAAAGTCAACTCTATTGTCAGCACTTTGGATTTGCTCCACATGGATCTTTTCGGTCCCGTAAATGTCAAGAGTCTAGGTGGAACGTCGTATTGTATGGTAGTAACTGACGACTACGAGCGGTACTCATGGGTTTATTTTCTGAAGGCAAAAGATGAAACAGTTCAGTGGGTAATTAACTTGATTACCAAAGTGGAAAATATTGTGGGGAGAAAAGTAAAGTTCATCAGAAGTGACAATGGAATGGAGTTCAAGAACTGCCAAATGGAGATGTTTTGTTTGCAGAAAGGAAAGCCTAAGTTGGGTCTCTGGTACTCTAAAGGAGGCGAACTGGATCTGGTAGCATACACCGACTCTGACTATGGAGGATGTAATCAGAACAGGAAGTCAACCACCGGTGGATGTCATTTTCTTGGAGGAAGATTGGTGTCGTGGCAGTGCAAGAAGCAGACCTCTGTAGCCATATCCACCTGTGAAGCAGAATACATGGCAACATCAAACTGCTGCTCCCAGGTTTTATGGATACAACAACAAATGCGCGATTATGGTCTGAATTTCATTCAAACTCCTATTTGCATTGATAACACTGCTGCTATCTCTGTAACTAACAATCCCGTTAAACATAGTAAAACTAAACATATTGACACTCGTCATCATTTTATACGGGATTGTGCTGAGAAGAAATTCATTGTGCTTGAAAAGGTTAATTCACTGGATAAGTTTGCCGATCTTTTTACAAAAGCGTTTGACCGGTCCCATTTTCAAAACCTTGTTGAGCTTAATGGGATGATCAATCCCGAGTAACCTTGTTTTCCTTATGTTTTTATTAAAAACAAAAAAACATCACTATCGCTGAAAACTATGTCGGTAGCTTAAGTTTGAAGGACATATTCTTGAATATGTTTGGTCCTTACGTCTACGTGTAGACTATAAGGATAGCCATTAACCTAATAACTGAAAGCGACCAGGGCGGTTATGATGGATTTTATTCCTTCGCTGAAAATTAGTCAATCGTACTTAGTCGGAAGGACACATATTTATATGTGGTTGGTCCTGCTAATCCACTGTATCTTCAGGATAGCCATTCACCTAAAGATTTTGACTTGATCGGGGCATCTGAATTAAATTTTTTTTTTTGGAAATGATATACTTTTTCAGTCTATAACTTCGCAAGAAGTTTCATTATTGGTGTTAAAAGTGAAAATTGATCCAACCTTGGAAAGTGATAGATAAACAGATTTTGTGTGCCTAACCAGTGAATTAATTAGGCCTAAAAGACTCTAGAACAGTCATTGTATGTTATGGTAGCTTTCTATGGTGCGCAAAAGTAGATGTGATACAAACTAAAACGACTCGATTTACTCTGGAGAGTCATTGTGATTTGTGCATGTCTCAACATATATCTCTCCGAATGATAGGCAGAAAAGTGATTACCCTTTCACACACGAGACCGTGAGTGTCTTGATCCCCCGCGAAGATTGTGTTAGTTTTCTGCAGTGATCCAAATTCGGGACTTGCAGGCATTCTTTAATATATATATATATAAATATATATATATATATATATATATATATATATATATATATATAGTTTATCGTTGAGTCTTACAAAGATTATTGACTCTCAGATATACCAAGGAAGAGGCATTGACTGAGAATAGTGAAAGCATATTCAAAGTATCAGAAAGGTCAGAGAGTCGACACTTAAAGATTGTTTGATCTGACACTACGGGTCGAAGTCAAATCGGGGTGATCTGGGGAAAGCCAAATACGCTTTGAGAATAGATAGGAGGCATCAAAATTTCTCAAGTTATGTCCATCTAAATTTTGAGCTTAATTGAACTTAATCAGTATCACAGAAGCAATGAAAACCATACTAAGTCATATACCTGCCTACAACATGTTTCTCTATATCATAATAACGCTGAACATGGATCTATGTGACAGCCTCTTAATATGTATGATTCCTGTTCGGATCTTTTCTAAAAACATGCTGGGTTTCTGCAAGACTAAAATTTGATCCCGTTTATTTATTTATTTAACTTTAGTTATGTATCTTGTCTTATGTTTTAACTTCATTAAACACCTTGGTTACTTGTTTTTGATCGTTTATTTTCAAATTTTATTTAACTTCGCTATGGGTGAACTTAACTGAGGGGCGAAGTTGACTAAAGGTAGAAGTTGACTAAAGGGCGAAGTTGACCTAACTTCGCCCCTGGGGTTTTCCAAAACTATATAAGTCGCAACGGTGGTCAAATATGGTCAAACTTTTATTCTCTAAACCCTCGGCGAACTTACCATTTGAATCAAACCTCTCTTTAATCCATTTTTCGTTTGCAATCGAGGTTCGTTGGCCTTTATTGAGTCATAATTCATATTTCTTGATTGTTAATCTGCTCCACACTTTCTTGTTTTAATCGGTCTTGTTAGCTAAACTTGTAAACCCTACTTCTGGTTGATTAACAACTATTTTGAGGATATAAGGCTGTTCGGGACCTAAATCGCATTATCTTATTGAGTCGATTGATGCCTGATTGTTCGTATTAACATCATACAGTGTCTGGATTTTTCTGTTTCTGCGGCGAAGTTAGGTTCAGCGAAGTTAACCTTAACTTCGCCCCTAACATAACTTCGCTGCTTTGCCAACTGTGCTTATGTGTAGAGACCATTCTTCTTTTCCTACATATTATGTTGTGTTGCAAATGTGCTACGATATACTCTCAGCGAAGATAATTAACTTCGCTTGACACTCAACTGTGCCTGTATCATAATAGGCGAAGTTATAAACTGTTAGCACCTTTTTCTAACTTAGCTCGTTTGTTATGCAGATATAAGAGATAGTTTTTCCCAGGTCACAACATGTATATCACCTTGGATTCGGATGGTCATGGAACTGATGACTTTCGTGAGATCATTTCATTTCTCATCCGCTCACATATCTTTCATGCCATTACAACTACACTGCCGATATCCCTGCTGAATATCGAAGATTTCTGGAGAACAGTGGAATATGATTGTCGGGTTGAACCTCCAGTGATGCGTGCTACCGTTAACAATCAGGTGGTACAGTTCTCGGCTAATCAGATCAGGGAAGCTCTACATTTTGAGGGTGAGACGAATGAGGATCCCACTGATTTTTCGGCTACCTTCAGGAATGGTGCGTTTGTTCGTATGGGGTATTCAGGTCCTTTGGAGGATTCTCAGAGGCGTAAGGGGTTTTTATTGGATCAGTGGAGGTTTTTGATGCACGTGATGATTGTGTGCATGTCTGGACGCAAGGCCGGTATAGATGGTATGGGTGCGACAATGCAATCTGCAATGGCTGCTCTGATTTACAACAAGCCTTACAGTTTTAGTCAGATGGTATTTTATGAGATCGATCGTCAGCGACGAGCAGTGGCACGGGAACGATTCTTGATGTATCCTCTATTCTTACAGATGATTCTTAATCAAGTTGCTCCCAACTTTCCCCAACGTCGTTCTATTTCCTTTGTGGAAAGCATCAACAAGATAATTTTTGCTCAGTGTCGGTCCTCTAGTGCTCGGAGCAAGCCTGAACTTCGTTCGAGACACACTGCTCTATTCGGGTATCTTGTAAACCCTGCTTATGTTTCTCCACCAGGGGATGTGTTCAATGATCCGGCTCCGCAACAAATTGATATTCCTCAGCCACCTCCTGTGATACAACCACCACCTGTGGTACAACAAACTCATCTTGTTGATCCAGTTGCAGCTCCTGCAGATCAGGTTGATCTTGACGTTGCCTTTGGAGGGAATGATTTCTTTGATATGGGTACGGTAGATCCTTCTGAACTTCAAGCCTAAATAGCAGCAGTTTCTGGTGTGAATGTAGGTTCGTCTGTTGCCGCTGTGGAGGATTCTGAGGAGACTTATCTGATTCCTCTGCTAATGACGTGGTTGAAGCACATCAAGTTCTTGCAAGACAAGAAAAAATCCATGGCAAAAGAAAGAAAGAATCAGATGATAGTGAGTCGGACTATGAGGAGGACTTGTATCGTTTGGTACGTAGATCAAAGAAAGCAAAGGTTGGTGAAAGTTCAAGGGTTGTCCGTTTCTCTCCGCCATCGTTATCTGGTATGTCTATGTTACTTGCTTCTTCGGCTGTTCCATTGCCGGTGACCTCGAGCGTACCTTTGGTGCCCGTATATTCTTCATCTGGTATTGCTCCATCTACTGTCTAGTTATCAACACCGGAGGTTGTTTCTTTGCTACCTCCTACTCTTACTCCATCAGAGGTGGTTGCTAGATTTGTTGATTCCACACTGGTAGCAATTGCTGGGTTATCTGTCTCTATGCCACCCCCAATTACTACTCAATCTACATCTGATATTCCTGTAAGCCTGGAAATTCCACCTCCGTATGCTCAGGATACCTCTCACATGAACTTTGATTTTGATCCAAAGTTGTCTGATTCTGAGAGGATTGCGGCTCTTGAAAGGGTGGTTGCTGAACAGTCAAGGGTAAATGTTATTCAGACTCAGGCTATTAATCGTCTGGTGGCAGAGAATCAACTTCAGACTGCCCTGCTTGTTGAGCATGGTAAGTTGTTTGATCAGCTGAAGCAGTTCTTAGCATCTCAGGGGGAGACTGGTTGCAAAGGTGATGAGCTGAGAACAAAGAATAGACAAGACAAAGACGATGATCCCAATGCATCGAAAGATGCAGGTGGTGAGCTGCCAAGAACTGAACAAACTCTTGGAGCCTCCACATCTCAGGGGGGAGTCTGCTGGTCCGTTGGGCAGTGCAGGTGATGAGACAGTGGTTGTAGATGAAGACGATGAGTTAGGTGATGATGAGTTGACGGTTAGTGAGATTGAGAAAATCGGGGAACAGATAGAGATTGACAGTGGGTTAGATGAAGGAGAGATAGTTGATGATAGTGTTGAGCACGATATTCCAAGTGTTGATCAAGAAAAGGTATTTCAAGATGAAAATGTGTCAGGTGATTCTGAATGGGAAGAATAGCCAAGATGGAAAGAAGGTTGTGCTCAGTGGTTCTTCAAGACAAAGAAGCCAGTGGTACCCACAATGTTCAAGAAAAGCTACAATATCAAAGGCTATGCTGAGTCAAAGAAAGGTATCATTTGCTGGTTATATGATGAACAATTGAAGTTGTTTGTGATAAAGCGATATGATGGGGTTCAGTATTTTAATAAGGCGTTGAGATTTCTCAACACCTTGCCTGAGTGTGAGGTAAAAGATTTGGCTCGGTTGAAATTAATAAATAGAAGTGATGATGATTTTGCAAGATGGGTTGGAAAGATTGTGTGGAAGGAGAGTGTTAAAGAGAAAAAGTTTGACTTACTAAAGCCTCAGAAGGGGAAGCTAGTTGAAGATAAGGAACGTGGTATGCGGGCTGATGGTAAGCCCTGGATAGTGATGAAGTACAAGCCGATTCGTTGTTTGAAAAAGGTTCCTATGAAACTAATGCCCAAGGATGTGTTGAAGAAGCTCAAGTGGTGGTATGTTGATTGTCAAACCGCTGAAGCTGTGATGGAAGATGAAGACGAAAAGGAGATCCTGAGAGTGTATGATCCAATGCACTAGGTTAACTTGTCTCAAGTTGATTTGCAGGTACTTAATGATAAGAAGATTTTCTATATTCCTGCGTGGAAAGAAGAAGCAAAGAAGTACCAGAGGGTGGTCTCTGTCTGTGTGAGACAGGCCATTCATGCTTGAAGACGGTGGGTACGTGATTTTTGGATTACAAGATCGAGAAAGATGTTAGAGATATGAAGCTACTGCCAAGGGGGAGTCTGTTGGTGCATGATGTCAGTAGTTCATTTGTCTCGTGTTTGTTTGTGTATGTAATCGTTACATTGTTCTTGTTTGAACTTGTTTTGTTTGCATTAGTGTTTTAGCGAACTTGGTGGTGAGCGAAGTTAGGACAACTTCGCATAGTCTGATAGGCGTAGTTGTCGTGCTATATATTATCTAACTTCGGCTCACTCTATAGAATTTTTGGACGGCTGGTTTTTGGTGACTCTTGGTGTCACGTGTTAGATCTTTGGTTATTACCTTTGCAATATAACTAGTATTCCTTTATACTCGTGTGTTTACGTGTGATTTATGTGTTCATCGTCATAGCATCGTATTGTATACGTAGGGGATTCCGCACCCTCGTGTTACGAGATACTCCTGTGTAGATCCGGCTGGGAACCTACATATATATATATATATATATATATATATATATATATATATATATATATATATATATATATATATATATATATATATATATATATATATATATATATATAGTTTTTTATGTGAGTAAAAGGAGTGTATTTAGGGTGTGTGTATATATATATATATAGAAAGTGTGTGTGTGTGTGTGTGTTCCATCACGAAATCCCCCATAACTCATGATCACCATCACGCAGACCCCTCCATCACTCGTGATGAAAGGGGTGGTGGCGGTGTTCGTGACTCTATAACTCGTGATGGATGTCCGTCACGGAACCACCCCCACTGCCCTAAGTGTATAAATAAATATATAAGCATAAATTTACGTAAATATAATACAAACTTTAAAGTTAGCTTTTGATACACATAACTAGTAATGGGTTCGGTAACAAAATGGCACTGATTATTTTGCTACCGATTTTTCCAAAATCTTGATACAATTACAGATAACAATATTGAAGAAAAAATTAGAGAAATACGGATACCAAACCATAACGGTTTCGAAAACTCAAAAAGTTGGTATTGATTCGATACCTGTATCGGTTCAGTGCCCGTTCCCATTAGCTATTTTGCTCATCTCTACACAATACTAAATCATAAACTATGACAATACACTACTACAAAACCCCTTATTAGCACCGGTCAAAAAAAATATTTTACAACGGTGTAAAGGTTAAACATTATATAAAATATAATACACCGTTTTAAAAATAACAATTTTCCAAACCCGTTTTAAATAACAAGAAAAAGCATTGTTTATTGAACAAAATTCTAAACAACGGTCAAAAAAAGTGTTTTACAACGGTGTGAAGGTCAATTGTTACAATTATGAAGAACGTTAGCGTTGTTTATTAAACAAAAATTTAAACAACATTGAAAAAAATGTTTTACAAGTCAACTGTTGTAAATAAGAAGAAAACTAGCGTTGTTTATTGAACAAAACTTTAAACAACGGTCAAAGAAAATGTTTTACAACGGTGCAAAGTTTAATCATTGTAAATAAGAAGAAAACTAAAGTTGTTAATTCTTTCTAAGTGGCCTTTATTCTAATTTTCCCTTCTACCACTTTATAATGCTTTCATTTCCTTCTTTGAAAAATTTCATCAATTTCATCTCCCTTTTTAACCTCTAAATATGGCTTTCTTAAATTTTTCTCATCATTCTTTCTAAATCTACTCTTCGAATTGCATATGTGTTCATCAGATTTTGTTAAATTGAGGTAACTTTGTTGTATTTGTTTGTAATTTTAGCGAGGGTTTATTTGAGGCTTGATTTTGTTATGTTTAAATTGTATATCTCAGTACTTTATGTTTACTAGATTGAAAGATTGCATCTGCATAGGGTTTATCATTATGTTATTGCTTATTTGATGTCTCTGATTTCGTTACATAGTTACAGATTCATTCCATTATCGTCTTCATTCTCTAAACATAGAGTTTATGATTAAAGGAAGAAGCTTTTTCTGCTATACTACACTTTAGGCATGTCTCTCGTTCTTCCGCTTTTTGGACTTTTAATTGTTTTGATAAATATATTTAGAAATGGAAGTGATATATTGTTTTTTGGAGTTTTTTCAAAATGAAAGAATCATACAATTAAAGGAAAGCGGAATGTGCGCCAGGTGTTTGATAAAAATATTAAATGAGGAAGTATATATTGTTACACCATGTAAAGCGAATGTTAGTGATCAACATTGTATTCTAGAAAATAGTGCTTTAGGTTTTATATATGGATTTCGGAAAAGTATGTTGCACTTAGTAATGACTCCAAGCTGAATAGAGTAAATGATGATTGATGACCATACCCAAGAAAGAACATGTAAGTGGCTATAAATAACACTGAAGCTGTTTTTATGTTGTTCTAATCCAATACAACAAGACTTGTTAAGCCACACAAAGTAGCTTTCACATAAACTTAATTTGTGTTACATCTTTGATTAAAGTTGTAGTCTCATGTAAATGCTAAGTGATCCATTTTCACATATATTAAAGAGTTGGTTTCCTTATGTTGATAGATATTCTAATATTTAGCTGGACCGAAGACGAACATAGTGTTACCAGAAGAAGGGAAGGAAGTAAGGGTTTCTTACTCAAATTGTTGAAGAATATGCGGATGCGATTTTGAAGATTTTAAGGATGTTATTCGAGGCCATTTTTGTATAAATGTATGACGAGTTATGTATATAGATTGGATTTGAGGCTTTTTGTTGCTACAATGTGTTGTTTAATACAAATATAACTTTTATTTAAAAAAAATAAATATATAAAAGCGTTGTTATTGGGATAATCAAAGAACCGTTATTTTTGGCTCATAAAAGAACCGTTGTTTTATTTTTATATCATTTACAACGGTCTTTTATATATTATTTTATTACAATGAAGCGTTGATTTAGAATATCATATCTTACACCGGTTTATAAATCGTTTTATATTAATTTTGCAACACAAGGTTTAAAACGGTTTTAAAAGCATTATGTAAACCTCATTCAACCGTTCTAAAATGACATTTTCTTTATTACTGACAACTTAAAAAATGTATATGCTAGAATAAGAAATGAGCCATGATGCACGACCACACTCAATTATCTATCCATTCCCTTGAACATGTCTAATTTTATATTGATACAAAACCAGTGTGTGTCACACACACACGTGTATATATATATATGTGTAATGAATGTTCTTATTAGTTTAAGACCGAAACAGAAATCTTGAAATTAGTAGTTTAATATTGCTGTTAAATATATATGATTCCAGAAATGCTGACCTTTTTGCTTAAATAAGTGGACATTTTTTTTAATTACTTGTTAACCAACAACTGAAATTGTTAATGATATAACTATATATATTTTACTAGAAAAATATTAAACATCTGTATGCAGTAAAGTCGGTTGCCTATTTAATTAAGTACTCTCATATAGTTTCTATAAAAAGTAAAAAGTATAAAATATTACTTCAACTTGAATGTTGGTTGTAGTTTTTATATGACAGTGTTTTTAATTAATTTTATTAGTATTAGTTAACAAACAGTACGTATTTTATAACTTGTTAGATATTTCTTCTTATAAAAGGTACAACCTAGGATGAATCCTTTTATAGTATTCATTTAATCATATGAGCATCTAATATGATTTAACATGACTTATGGTTATCCCCTATCCACAAATTAGAAAGCATGTAGATTACTATTGCTATTAATTAATTCATTTTACAGCGAAAGGATATAATATCTATAAAAATATATATAATATAATACTAGTATTAAAGTCTAAGGATGTTATTTAAACTATTTTGTCAACTGCAGACAACACCATTAAATAAAATTAGGAACCCATAGGCCATATCAACAAATTAAAATTCAGAAAAAAGTACACTTTTAAATTTTTTTATGAAAATAGGAAAGGCTTAATGACATATATATATATATATATATATATATATATATATATATATATATATATATATAAAGAACGAAAAGTGTCATTTTTATTCTAAAATTTACTTACACACAGGGGCGTAGACAGTTTTAGAGGAGCGGGTGTGGCCGAACTTATACAAAATTTTGTTTTAATGTTATATATTAGTGTATTATGACATCGAACCCGTAAAAATTTCAACATCGAACCAGTAGAAAACCAAATCTAAGTGATAAAAAATCGGTCGTCCGTCCCTCGAAATTTTCCGAACCCATAGAAAAAAATTATGGCTACGCCACTGCTTACACATGCAACTTATTCGCATATTTTAAAATGATTTAAACAGCTTAATCATGTTTTTATTATTTATTGATTTAAAATCCTTTGATGCTTTCATTAAAGTTTCAACCATTAAACACTTGTTAACACATTAAAGGAAATCAATTTAGTTGAAATTATTAACTTATATTCAGATATTACCTGATCAAACATAAAGCTAGGTTGAGGAACATAAAACCATTAAGTAATAGAATTTGAATATTTAATTAAACAAAAGCAAAAGCTAAGAATATTTATGGGGTTTAATCTTACAATATGCTAATGAGAGGTCCATGTGCCTTGATTATGACTAATATTGTCGTATTATCACCTATGTTTAATCTCTCTCTCTCTCCCTCTCTCTCTCTCTATATATATATATATATATATGTTTAAGTTAAAGAAATAAATAAAATTACTACGAGAAATGCGATAAATAAATATGAGTTACTAGTTTTATTTTAGGTTTTAAAAGTTTAAATATAAATGAAAAAGATATAAATGCAACAATAAATGTATACTCTCTTTCCAATTAATACAACTAATATAATAATAAATAATCTCTCTCTAATTAATATATCTACATAATTTAACTAAAATAATTAAAAAAATATAACACTAATTTAGTTTTCATAAATAATAAAAAAATGTCATACAAATGTGTCCATTAAATGCAAACAATAAATATACAACCTATACAAAATTATATAACATACACTTGTTTTGAGCAATAAAAACGTACAATATACAAAAAAGCATACAACTTACATAATAAATTCGACATCAACAATTATATAAACTACACAAATATACACATATCCTACACGTGTGTAGGTTATATGTTTTTCGTGTGTAGGTTATGTTTTCTTATTCTAAGAACAAGTGGGTTATATGTGGTTGTATATTTTATATTTAATGCAAACATATGTAAGATATGCTTTTGTATTATTCATCACAATGTAACTACGTGTTGATGTATATTGATAAGTTGAGTTGGAAGAAATTGGTTTTAAATAGAAAATTTTTTTAATGTACGAATAAATTATATTTGTGTAGGATAAAGTTTTCATGTGTAGGTTATATGTTTTCGTGTGCGTATGTATTTTATAGATGATGAATTTTGTGTGTATGTTATATGTTTTTTTATTCTCAGAACAAGTGTAGGCTATATATTTTTGTGTATGTTGTATTTTTTTTGTTGATATTTAGTGCTAACACATGTAAATAGTTTTTTATATTATTTATCACAATGTAACTACGTGTTGATGGATATTTATATATTAAGTTGGAAGAAATTTGGATAGAATTAAAGAAATTTGAACGTATGAATAAATTATACTTGTGTAGGATAAATTGTACTTGTGTAGGATAAAAATTTGGATAGAAAATAAATGAATTCTTAATATTTTTCAATTATAGTAATTTGATTAGTTATCCTAAAATAAAACTAGTGGTCCATATTCATTTCTCGCATTTCTCGCAGTAATTTCATTTCTCTCTTGAACCATCCCCTATATCTATATATAAAGGTTCAAATAAGAATAACGAGTTTCTTAGGAATAGTAAGAATCAACAAAATTTTGACATTTGGCATTACAAATAATGGTGAAAGAACAATTCTAGGAAACTATGTCGGTTATAATGATGAAAGGGTAATTCTAGAAAACAGTGTTGGTTATTGTTAATTTTAAATCACAACCATTGATTAACATGATCCAATGGCTATGATTTATTTCTAGTCTTCCTAGTAAACTACTTATTTTTAGGATAACGCTCTTATATATATATATATATATATATATATATATATATATATCCCCTAATAGCATTCTTATTTGACCCATCAAATTTTGTGAGAGTGGTTTTTATAATTTAGAGATTTGTTTAGGGTGTTATGAGTGAAGAATAGAGAAAATGTAGTGTTTTTTTATAAATTATTTTTTTTATTAAATAAATATGATTTATGATTTTTTTAAATATAAAAAATAAATACATTTTAAAAATAATATTTGCAAAATAATATTTGCAAACCAACAGTTCTGCATCAAAACAATAATAAGAATCATATATATTTTGAAATAAGTCAATTTTTTAAAAAACCTTATCGATATGTTCAAAAAAAATTAAGATATACTGTGTATTTATATATTATTTATAGTTAAATATTATAATCAAGTTTAATAGTTAAGTTTGGGTTACAATCAATTATTTTATGACATATGTTTTATGACATATGGTTGAGAACCACTCAAGTTTAGGTTACAATCTAGGGTGCTCCACCAACCAGGTTTCCAACTTAGTTTGATATGAATTTCTTTTTAAATTTTTTAAATTTACTTCAACTTTTGTCTTATTGGTGATCAGCCCAACACTAGGTCGGTCACCAATAAAAGTTGTTAAGGGCATTCCCAACACATTCCCCTAAATATTAGAGCGGACGGGGCGGTGCGTGGTGGCCTCCCCGTCAAGCGTGATGAGCCAAGGAACACCGCCGCCGCTCCCTTGTCACGCACAAATTGTTAGTTTGCGTGATGGCCATCAAGCTTGGTGGGGGTGATTTTCAAGAAAAATAGCCGTTGAGGGGGGGGGGGGTCAAAATAGCCGTTGGAATTGAAAAATAAAAAAAAAACATTAAAACCAAACACAATAAAAACATTATAAATATATCTTCAAAACATACACAAATCCAACTTAAATCCAACTCAAAATCTTCTATTACACACCATTTTTAACATATCAAATGGAGGGTTCTAAGAAACGTGGGTCAGGTTCAAAGAAAACCCAAACCCGACCAAAGGTTCGACAAAATCTCGGAGAACCGACAAGATTTCGCTTACAAGACGAACCCGACACAAACCAACCTTCCGAACAACAACCTTATTATCCCCAACCTTTTCAACCGTCCCAAAACCAACAACAACAACGTTATTATTAACCGTCCCAAAACCAATCATATCAAAACCAACCTTTTATACCCCCTTTTTCTACCCAAAATTACCCAAATAATGCTATTCAAAATTTTGGATCTCAACCGTCTTAAATGTTTGGCTTTCAACCGTCTCAATTGTTTGGCTCTCAACCGTCTCAAATGTCCGTCGATCCCCTAGACAATAACGATGTTATACATCAATTTGCAAGTGCTTTTCGTCACGATGTGCAAACTTTGGATGAAGATGAATCCGAGTATGAGGAGCCGCATCAAAGAGGTGCTCGGCGTTGGTTGGCCGATGAAGAGGTCGCCTCGACCAAGGCTTATTTACATTGCTCCGAATCAAAAAAACGCTCAAACCAACAAAAAAAGACGCGTTATGGAAACGTATTAAAGAACATTTCTCACAACTTCCCGACGCAACCGAACGAAACAAGGATCAAATGATTGGAAAGTGAGGAGATTTGAATAAAAAAATGTCAACATTTAATGCTTGTTACGTCCAAGAGGTAACTATTTTAGTTTATTTATTTTTATAATCTATTACTTTATTTTTATAATTTGATATATATAATTTTTTCTAAATGTTTTGTAGTCCCGAACTCCACAAAGCGGAGTGAGCGAGGTGACTATGATAATGAACGCTTTTCGCGAATATGTCTCAGTTTACAAATGTAAGGATTTTCCCCACTTGGATGCGTGGCAGATTGCGAGACGTCACGCGAAGTGGGTACCGATTCCGTTGGTCGATTTGAACGGACCAACGGCTCCAAGGAAGAAAGGATCTTGTACAAAAAGATCAAAAACTTCCGAGTCCGGGGACTACACGACGTCTACCGGCGGCTTGTCATGCAACATGCCGAACATGAACTTGAACGAAGAACCTGAAGACAATCCCGACGAAGACATACCCACACCCACACGGCCGAATCGCAAGAAAAGTGGGGAATCGTCAAGACTTGTAAAGGAAGCGGTGGCCGAAAACTTCGCCGAATACAAGTCGGCTAAGATGGGGGAAATGGCCGAGAAGAAGGAGTTTAGGAAAGAGGCTTATATGTTAAAAATGAAACGTGAGGAGACGTATATCAACCATTTGAATGAAAAACAAAAAAACGCCGATCTAACTTTCCTCCTACAACCGCATGACCATCTTGATGAACCCTTTAAATCGCTCTTACTTCAACGAAAACGCGTGATATGCGACAAGTGGGGTTGGGAAGGGCCGTAGGTTTTTTTTTTCTTCTTTTTTTGTCGGTTTTTTTAATTTAGTTGTCTTTGTTTAATGTAATCTTGTTTTTTTTTAGTTAATGTAAAATATTGTTTTCTTTTTATTTAATTTAGTATTTATTAAAAAAAACCATCACACACCATCACACCACACCACCACCCCTAGTAAAAAACCATCACATGTGATGGATTTGGGGTTGGTAATGTGGCACCATTTGGTTAGATGGGGTGTGTGATGAGTGATCACACCACATCCACCCCCCCCCCCCCCCCCCTTAGTATGATGATTTTGTAAAGATGTTGCTAAATTTATCATTTTCATACGATTTTTACTAAATGTAAACCCTCTTGAACTTATCAAATTAATTACCATTTTCCCTAAATATTATTTACATACATATTAATCCCTACAACATTTTGTTTTATTTAATAGTCTCCACTAAATATATCAAATTAAAAATTATTTTGTAATTATTAAATATTATTATTATTGTAAATATTATTAATATATTTTTATTGTTAACAGTATCAATATTAGTATCAGTCTCTCACTCATACACATATTTATATATAGTTTTATAAATATAATAGTGCATCTATAGTGATAATAATAAATATTATTATGATAAAGGACAATAAACAAAAAAAAGAGAGAAACAAATAAAATAAAAAAATATATTATAAAAATAAAAATAAAACTTTTAAAAAAAGACCATAAAATTTAAAAATTGTTAGAGGATAGTAAATATGTAAAATAAAATTGTTAAAGTAATTTAAAATGAAAGGGGTATGACAAGTAAGGTAAGAGAGTCGTTTAACATAAATATCTAACAAAATCTTGTTTTAGATTACAATAATATTAATTAATTTCTAAGGTCTAAAATCATACTACTTTTGCTTCAAGGCCAATTGCACAGAGTTATGTCAAAAGAGACGGCCTTTAACTCATATTGCTCACTTTTTAATTTGCTCAAAAGGCGCTTTCATTATCATTTGTCTATCGGTCATTATCATATGCAATAAGTTATTTTATTTTAATTTATCATGAGGATGTGATATGTGCTGTAAGTTAGGTTCAGTTAAAATTTGACATACAAAAATTATTAAAAGTTTCGCTTTTAATCACTCTTATCTACATTTTGTTAAAAATAGGTAATCAAGTAACGTTAGGGAAAACTTGACTATGTTATCTCATCATATATGGTCTAAAATACACGTATTAAAATTCAATGTTAGATCCGTATTTGAGGCATTTTTGGGTTACATTTATCGTTTATAAAACAAAGTCCGAATTATCGGATTTATATAGAAAGATATGAACCTAATGAGTAGCGAAATCAAGCTTTTGGTGTGGCGTATATAGAGGAAATAAAAAAGGAACTCAACAAGCATGATGTTTGGTTTCTGATCATTTGTTATTCAATGTGCCTGCATTGTGCTACAATTCTTAATAATAATCTGTAAACCCTCTAAGGCCCATAAATAACGGGCATACCTGTGCGAAATTTATACCCAAAAGTAAAGGTGTATGGCCCAAAGCTAATATTTAAAAGAAAATAACCATATTTTTTTTTCCTCTAATTTATTTTAAGTATTCTTTTTTTTAATACCAATTCGAGCAATGCATAGGTGCTCAAACATCCTCACATCTAACATGCGTTGAATCCTAGATTAAAGCCGTCTAAATTTTTGATAAATTTGTTTACACGTCCGCAATAAATATGAGTTTATAATATATGAAATGAAATCTAGTAAGTTTTGTACTGTTTACCTGGTTTATAAAGGAAAGAACCGAATAAAAGATACGTCGGTAGAGAGAAGGGTATCATAGCGTACAGAGGCGGTGCAATCATTTTGGAGGCCTAAAGTGAAGAAAAAAATTGAGGCTCTTATTAAAAGTTAGAAAGACGAAATGAGAGAATTTATAATTTCTATTTTTCAAATTACCAAGCTTTTTCATGTTTCATATATGAAATTACAAAGTTTCAGTTTTTGTATCATAAATATGTAATTAAATCTCCCACCTTTCTCGTGGAACTAAGAACAACCGCGAAACAACATGAATAGAAAATAAGAAATCATCATCATCATCATCGTACTCAGTATATCCCATCAATAGCAATCCTCTACCCCATAGGGATAGACAACATTTCCTCTACCCCATAGGGATAGAGAGGCTGCTTCCGGTGAGACCCCCGGCTCGATAGTAGTTTTGCATCAAGCCTTGGACATAAGACACATAACACTCAATCATCGGGAAACCGGCTGATCGGTGCATGTACCCTTGTCTTTCGGCTATCAACGCCACCACATGATGCCTGATTAACCTTCCGCCACTTTTAACGTTATTTTCACGAGATTAGTAAAATAACGCCAAAATTAGTGCAATTTCACTTTTGCCCACCCGAGGGTTTACACATATATACATTATATATGCGCACCGCAAGCAGGGCGTGCATAGAAAATAAGAAACTAAAATAGAAAAAAAAATGCAACTTATTAAGTATCGAACCTGAGCGAATGAAGAAGGAAACGGAATATATGCATCTTAACCACCAAGCCAACATTTGGAATTGTTTAAAATGTTAATTATATTTTTTAATGTTCTTTTATGTACATTTATAAATATTTAAATGTTTTAAATAGAGACCTTATTTTTTCGAAGGCCTTAAGCCTTAGCTTTACTCAACAATGTTGTAGGGCCGACCCTGATAGCGTATATAGTGGTTTTGTTAGTTATACTTTAATTGTTACATTTAGATTATATGTTTAATCTCGTGTAACCTAAATAATTGGATGCAAACGATTAACTTTGTAGCCATAAATAAGAGGAAGAGTCCATGACAGGGTAAAGTTTCGTTATTGCTTGTTATTAACTGGACGCTTTACTTTAGTATGATTTTTTCTGAAAAGACCCGAAACACTACACGAATATGTTGTCATATCTTGTCAGTTTAAGAAATAGGTTGCGGTCGTTTTGATCCCTTTAATTTAATTGATAGTGTTCGAGGTTGAATTGCTTAGTTAAATGAGTCATGTTTAGGTTGACATGTTTAACTAAATTAATTAAACAAGCAGACATGTGAACATGTTTTTTTTATTAAACATATTGACCCACTATTGTTTAACCATCTTGTAACATCAACTTGATTAACACGTTTGCAGCTTGATTATACTTGCCAAACAGTTTGATGCGTTTAGATAAATTAGTTAAAAAATGTTTTTTTTTACACTACTAAGATATGGGCCATGTTCGGTTGAGCACTATGACCCGTCAACCCAACATGATGACACCTCTAACCTTTGTTTCATCTTTCTCACTGAATGAACGTCAACAAGAACCATATCATATTTTGGGCAACATCGTAACCTATTTCTTGATTACCAATCAGTTCGTGTGGTTAAGTATCTCATGCGGTAAGCAAGTCACATTCATGAGGTAAAACCCTAATATAGTGTGAATATTGATATCTACAATTATAAAGCTACTCTAAATTTGATATTGCCAACCCGATCTCCCTTTTCACAGGGCTTCAAGAAATAGAGGACACGTTTACTCGCCCAACAAGTGTAGAGATTCTCTTATGAGGCCAAGCTTGTTGTTTCACAAGCCCACCATTACTTTTTGGACCACCTACCTCATTTGATGATCTAATTTCTAGGCCCTTACACGCTTATGCTTTTATGAACCCATCGACTTTCTATTCGGGAAGCTCATAGAATATGGTGCTATCATCATTCCTTTGGGGTTATGAGTTAAGGCCCAAAAACATCAATCGTACTCATCAACAGTCAGATTGCTCTAATTTTAAATTTTCGATCAAGCCCCTTCTATTTCATCTTTTATATATCATTCGGTTGGCACTTGGATTCCTATTTACAGGTTCACGACTCCCATGATCTCAGATGTTCAAATAGATCTGGAGGTGACATATCTTATTTTAGAAAGTGTGACAAACGACTATGGTATGGCATCTTAAAATTTCTCACATTGATCGTGTATTTTCTTTGTCACTTCACATTTTTACACTTAAATATGTATTCGTAGTTTACAGTCTTTTATCAAATTTGGTCTTGATCATCCAATTTATGTTGTATTTTCACATCGATGCCCGTCAATGATCAGACAAGTCAGCTCCACCATTTATACATTTGCTTAGATCACACATGCTTTGCTCGCTTGATGCATCTATATCAGCTTCTCTTGACATGTGGTACTCTCGGCTTGGTCATTTACGTGATTATGTCTTTTCCCATATTTTGTTCATTGATCTTAATGGCCTTGTCATGTTTTAGTGGGTTGGTTTATGCTACACAAAGGCACATTAAGTCTTTACAAATTATTTGGAGTTAAAAGACAATTATATGATTATGTGTACACTAATGGACCTTGTTAAGTGTAAGTGGGATGATTTAGGTTACATAAAGACACATTAATAAAAACATGTTAGGTCATAACAAGTACTATTGGTGTTATCCAACACTTTTATACCAATTATGGGTGTTATGAAGCCATGTTATGTGTTACATAATACATTTAACATACATCATAATTTCTAGATATTACAAATTAAATTCGAATATTTTTGTAGTACCATGCATGTGCATTTCCTTGCTCGTTCACCAAGAGACAGACCCACTACCATGCATGTGTATTTCCTTGCTCAATATCAATCAAACGTTTTAAGAGTGGATGACTATTCCTATATATAGAAAGAAACTCATGTAAATGATACGTCTTGTGAACATATAAGTAGTATATAGTCAAGCACACACGAGATTTCATGACCAGCATTGGCGGATTTGAATTCCAAAGACACCAATTCCAGTGTCTAATATAGTTACCGCATATAAACAAAAAGGATATAACAAATGCGGAATTCAGGGGTGGCTTGGGAGATAGAAGAAAACAAATTGTAGTTATAGGTACCGGATGTAACAAATATCATTAATTCTTGTAACCATTATTTGGTTTGAATTAATTGATAACCGGTTAGAAAATTTGGTAAGTTTTCGTTGTTATACATTGGAATATGACAAATTACCGATGGACACCTCTATCGCAATCTGTCCTTACCGACAAACGACTAAAAACTTTGGAGATATTTCTATCTGAAATCTTATCCTATGTATCAGGATATGGATTTTTGACAGAGTAACTATCTAATGAACTATTGATACATACATACATACATACATACCAAGAAACGACTCATAAAACGAAGGAAGAATCCTATCTAAAATCTTTTGCCTTGAAGCACGACGAATTATCCTTCTATAATCCGTTACCAAAAAGCCCTCACAGCCAACAACTAGTTTTAGTTTGGACTTACCAATGTTTGTATGTAGCCGTTAGTAATCCGTCAGTGATGAGCTAAAATTCATGGGCTAGAATTGTTGTCGCTAATATGTAAGAATATATATATTTTATATATTTATTTATATAGCCATCATTATCATTATATAATAATAGATCAAAATAATTAATTATACCTTATTATATATTATCTTGGTAATTGTTGATGGACCATATTACTCTTAATAGCTAATAAAGGGTTTCCCCTTGGGTGTATATATAGAAAGAATAAATTAATATCATAACCTAATCACACACACATTATAATTTTGTGTGCCTCCTCTCTCCAAAACCGGGTTCCTCTCAAGAACCCTAACAATCCTTAACTATACATCCTAAAGGGGAACTCGATCAAGATAACAAGCATGTCGACTACATCATACCCTGCTGCGGTTACTACTCTCCCTGCTGTAACAGGTTCATAGGTTTAATATTTATCATGTTTTCTATTACTTACATGAAGAACTGATCAACATGTGGCATCAGAGTGATTTTATTTAATTAGTTATTCATGTTTTTCATAAATCTAAAATTGAAGTTGGAAAACTGTATTGATTAAAAGTTTGATTCATACTCGCATAAAAAATTGATTATAAACTTTAGTGTTTTTGGTTCATGGGGTGTTTTTTATTAATATAAAACAAGTTTTCATCTCATTATGTTTATGATCCTATCTTATATTTAAAATAATAATAATAATAATAATAATAATAAATAAATGAGTATTTACGGTTCTAAGGCCATTAATTTTTTATGTGAGGTAACGAAATCTAATTATTATTCTTGAATGTGATCTATTTTCTAATTCTATGTAATCTTGTCAAAATTTGTTTATTTATTTATTCTTTAAATTTTGAAAATTAGATAACATATTTAGAAATTAGATTTTAAATCTCTTTACATTAGGATTTGATTATATTTCTAAAAGTGTGTATCTTTATATATAAGTTTCGATTACATTATTATTATTATTATTATTATTATTATTATTATTATTATTATTATTATTATTATTAATTGTAATCGAATTATAAAACTTAGATAGATACAAAACGTTTTATGAAATCATAATCAAAATCTTTTATAACTAGTTGAATCAATCTTATCGGATAGGTTCATGGTTTCACGGTTTATTAGGATTAACGGTTATTAGGTTTGAGGCTAACAATTATTGGTTTTATTTTTCGGTAACTAATTATTTTACCGTGAACCTACATGTTACCGAGAACCATCCCATTGATCAAAAACTTAAGGTTTAACCGGGAACTCATTCTACCATCGTGAACTTCCTTAATTGCTTCGTTTTGTTAAACTTAAACTACATTAAATGTTTTACAAAACTAAATGGGTTAACTAAGAATTTTGGTGTATCACTTCTACCCAAAGGTGATGTTTTACATCTACCCAGCCATTCAAGTCTGACTACAAGCTTTGTTAGTTTTGCCTAACTTGATGCAAATGTCTCACTTCTGCCCAAAGGTGATGTGCTACATTTATATCTAGCAAAACTAGCCCGTGCATAATTAAAATAGTTGTCTCACTTCTGCCCAAAGGTGATGTGTTACAATTGTTTTGCACACATACTTAAATAAATTTACTTCTACCCAAAGGTGATTTATTTTTTGTTTAAGTAGAACTGTTAATTATAGTCTATTAGTTTGATGTTAATAATAGACATATCACATCTTCAATAAAATATAATGATCCTCACATTAATGATCCTTCATTAATCTAATGAACATAAGTTTTAATATGTATTATCTTAATATCCCATAACATTACTCACTATAATTTTCTTCTATAAATAACGATCTCATCCAAATCATTCACTCTAATCTCAAAACACAACTGAATTTTGTCGCACAAAGAGTTTTAATAACATTTAGCTCTTCTTAGTTTTAATTATCCATTAAGACATGATATGAATATCCTATTGCTCTTTCTAATAACAACTATTTCATGAAAACTAGAGCATATCAAATGGGATGAGTCAATCATGATGTCTCTTATGATAATGATAATCAAGAACTTATTTAAATAAATGCTATCACTAGATTTTTTCTTGATTTAGTTTTTCCTAAGACTAATCAAAATAACTCATAATATGCATGCATTCCTTCTAAATACTAACTATATGGTTAAATGGTATCCCTGAATACATCAGAATGTACAATACCATGACCTATAAAATTAAGGGTTCACACATGAAAATAATTACAATTTTATAGTACATTACATGCTAAAATTTTCAATAGTATAATTTGATGCCTTAATAATCAACTATAACACTCAGAAATACCAAAGGAAAATGAGTGTGTTGATCAGCAACATATGTATAAGAAAAGAAATGTCTGGTATTGGAAATAAGATGTTATTCAACTCACACCACTAAAACCTAAAAGAGGATAATTCTAAGGTTTAAAATACAAGTATTATTTCCAGCTTTAAGTTCTTTAAGGAGAAGTCTCATTGCAAAAAATGTGCCATTAGATTAGGCATAAGCTACAAGACTATCCATATTTGAAAAGAACAACCGGCTAAAATTGATAGTTGTATAATATTGATGATATTTATGCATGTTAATCCTAATATTCTCATTAACATATAATTGGTTGAGTCTATTTCTATATGTTTGCCCGAAATCAACAAATAACTAACATGAGTGTTAGTGACAAATTTAAATGTTAAGGTTATTAGAACCATGAAAAACTGTCTTCTAATTACGTTTTATGATACCTTAAATATTCTGGAGATTAATCAGAATTAGTATCAATACTTAAGCTATATTATGACAGTTGTGAGGTTTGCATAGCCAACATAAAGTCACTCTTACTTTAAACTCTCATATTATTTTTTATCAGTTTATGGATTGAAACATTTATAAAATAGAATTAGATGATATTACATACTTTCACAACTTTTGTTATCATACAAATAAGAATTTAATACAAGAAAAATGAGACTTATAAAATCCATCTATTAAAACCAAATTTCATGAGAAATCATGACATGGTTTATGAGGGTGATTTTTCATCTAATCTCATTCTTAGTGATTTTAATCATGTGTAAGATGCCCTAAACATTACTTGCCTTAAAGAATAAGTATGGGTCCACCATAAGTTATATTTTACTGACATTCGTGGAACTTATCAAAACGGAATATTCAGACATAATTCTTTTATCATTTAAAAGGCTACTTGTATCTAATCTGACTTCTATGATCCATGGTTTTAAAGAGATCCATTTATATATAACTAATACGATTTCTTTTAAATATGTCCCTAAGTTTATTATGACATCTGGACGTTAATGAAATCAAATCAAGTCTAACATATATATGAGAAATTCCCACATCACGTACATCATTGAAACTCCTTATGTAGTTTTTCTAGAGATTTTGAAGATCAGTGGGAGCCTTAAGTGTCTCAATCATATTTTACAAGATTTGCAAGAGGTGGGAGAGTGAAAACTTGATATTATCTCAATTACACCTCTACTACTACTACTACTACTACTACTACTACCACCACCACCACCACCAATACTAATCTTACAAAAGTTTCATTATTGCTTAAACGTGGGCAAATTCAGATTTCTTACTAAACTAATCCTCACCAAGAGAAACTGCAATAACTTATATTATTAACTTGTTTCTCTGTTAGAATCTATTGGTCTTCAAATATTGACCCTAAGTATGCTAATTTCCTAAGGTTTCTAAGGTCAGTGGGAGCAGTAAAATTCTTTATAGTGACTTGACAAAAGTACAAGAGACAGGGGGGGGGGAGAGAGTCATTAAATTTTACTCTGAATTTAACTCCGATTACACCTCTTGTACACCATACTGTACCAACTCTTACACACTTAGAATCCTGAAAATGATAGCAATCTAACCAAGAGCTAATTTATGAAACTGAAACTTCAAATAAACCCAATAATCAACTCAGGAGGTCATCTAGGTTTTAAAACCTACTAACTTTGATAATTATGTAACCTCCCTAACTAAGTTGAAATGGATGTTGGAAAGTTTAGTGATCCTACCCCTTATAATTAAACCATTAACATGAATCATAATTGACTCCATAAGTCAGGCTAACGTTTTGAGATTTGGTTGAATCACCTAAGGGTGTTCATAACTAAACTAAATCCTAACACAAACATTAAGATACTAAGAAGCATGACTGATTGTTAAAGGTTATATTCAAGAGGGAATAAATTATCAAAGAAATTTCTTACCTATATTACAAAAGATTTCTTTAAGTATCATTATTGTTCTAGTAGCTTATAATAGTTAAGAGCTACATTAGATGAACATTAAAACAACTTTCCCTAACAATTGGCTTACATACTTATTTATTCATAAAACAACCTAAAAGTTATAAACTGAAGGTCAAAGAACATTTAGTTTATAAGTCAATAAAATTCATATATGGGTTAATGCAAACATCAAAATGTGATGGAATCTTTATACAATTATTTTTATCAAAAACCAAGTGGATTAATGTACCTACCTCAAGATGAGTGGGATCAACTAAAAAAACAAACTTGTCCTTATATAGATGACATTCTTCTGAGAAGTATATGTTACATAAGTCAAAGCATTGTTCACACATACTTTGATATTATAGATCTCAGGGATATTCCTTACACATGTAACAAACAATACTGCTCTATTTAGAGGATAATAGGATCATTGAGATTATTACCTTATGCTTCATTAAGTATAAGCCTTATGTAGTTTCAAGTGAGATTATTACCTTATGCTTCATTAAGTAGAAGCCTTATATAGGTTCAAGTCTATACTCGTTCAGATATTACTTAAAATTGCAACACACTAGATATGTCTAGATGAATGTGAAGCATTTAAAAGAGTATTAAAATATCTTTAAAAGAAACGAACGACTATAATTTAAAAGAAGAAGTGAGAATTCAAACCGGTAGATTAATCTAAACTCTGTTATATTCAAAGATAACCTAATGTAAATTTCAGGATATATTCTCATGTCAGCAGATAAATCTATCTTATGGAAGAGTCATAAATAACTGATAACAACAATCTAAGTTATAATGACATGATATGTTGATTAATCACAACGCAATTAGCAATAAATGTTGTTGAAAATTTATCAGTGGACTCATAAGTTTATTAACTCCATAATTATTATATATTGAAGACTTACTGTGATAAAGTCAGCTACCATGTTTTCTCAAACACTAACACTTTGAGAGGTGTTGCGTTAAATTTCGATATGAAACTAATTATTCGTTTATGAACGAATTGAGGAATCTAAATTTTCGTATCGAATACATTCATGATATGCTTAAGGATCCTATAACTAAAGGTCTACCCGTAAGTATTATGAAAGCGCTTATAATCATGAGGGGTTTATTGATGACCATGTACAACTGCATATCGTACTATGAATGATTAACTATTAATATTTCCTCACTAGTTTTGATTTTGTATGTCTCTTAATATGTTCTGCATGCATAATGACATATAGACAAATTATTATACAAATCAAACGTTCTAAAGGGCTTACTTGAAAATTTTGATCATAACTACTTAGGTTTTAAATAAGGACTGCAGTATGATTGATGGGGGTCTTGAGCTGATGTTCAACTCAATGACTGTATTTCTCTGCTCCAGTTTGAGTTTAAAACTAAAATGAGTGTTAACTCCTGATCAGGCTTATCTAATACTCATAATAAATGATTACTCGGCCAAGTGGGAGAATGTAAGAATAAATATATTTTATATATTTATTTATATGGTCATCATTATCATTTATATAATAATAGATCAAAATAATAATTATACCTTATTATATATTAGCTTGGTAATTGTTGATGAGCCATATTACTCTTAATAGCTAATAAAGGGTTTCCCCTTGGGTGTATATATAGAGAGAATAATTAACATCATAACCTACATTATAATTTTGTGTGCCTCCTCTCTCCAAAACCGGGTTCCTCTCAAGAACCCTAACCATCCTTAACTATACATCCTAAAGGGGAACTCGATCAAGATGACAAGCATGTCGACTACATCATACCCTGCTGCGGTTACTACTCTCCTGCTGTAACAGGTTCATAGGTTTAATATTTATCATGTTTTCTATTACTTACATGAAGAACTGATCAACATAATATTGGTGATTGCTAAGAGACCGATTACATAGTACATACATGAAATTTCATTTTCTATGTTTTTAACTTTTTAGTGAGATCCATCGTTGCCAATGGGTATTGTTAGTCATTCAAACAGTGTTCATAG
The DNA here is from genome assembly GCF_021521415.1 of Bidens hawaiensis. Taxonomy (NCBI): domain Eukaryota; kingdom Viridiplantae; phylum Streptophyta; class Magnoliopsida; order Asterales; family Asteraceae; genus Bidens; species Bidens hawaiensis. The sequence continues at coordinate 189,345 of NW_027495992.1, forward strand.
ATATTCTTTATTTTCTAATGTTTTGGGTAACAATAGTTAAGACTTAAGGTTAAGCAGTAATCAATCGGATCAAACGTTGTAACCACCACCGTCCATGATTTACGAGTCAAGACACAACTAAATATAGTTTGGAACAGACAACAACAATTTAAATATTTATGGTTTTCATAGTAACAATCAATAAGAAGAACTAATATATAGAAGATATATATATTATTTTCATGTAAAATATGGTCTTCAGAATTTCCAATGATACGTTTGATGTAGATAGAGAACCAGGATTAAGGGGACAGCCCATCATTTTCTAATCACTAGTGGAGACAGCTGACTCCATACTAGTCTACGAATTATCGAAGAAAAGTATTGGTGGATGTTTTGTGCCGGCAGTCTAACCAAGAAGAAAATTACAAAACTTGGAATTTAATTGTTTAATAAGCCTTCTTTTATGACTGATTACTGTCGACATCTAAGTATATATGCAACTACGTTTGTTATACGCAGAGTTCAAAGAAATATTCTTGGAAGGATTAGGCAATTAGATATATTTAAGTTCCTAGTAAACGTTAGGCGATTACTTACATAGATACACACGAACTAATTAATATGCAAGTACAAGAAAAGGATAGCTCAACCGATATGTTATTTTATTCTAGTTTATCTAGCTATACATTTTGAAGTTAACCAGATATATTCGTTACAAATAACTGTCAGAATTTGAACTGCAGTCTGCACATCATTATCTGCTAATTAATTAAAAAGATATGCAACGACATTCGGGTTAATATGGCGACGGAGTTGCCATGAAAGATATATATTTAGAAAGCGAAAGGTAAAAAGTTATTAAAGCTAAAACCATTAATAAATAAAAACTAACAACAAAAGATTTTTGGATTTTAACATGTGTTAAATGAAATTGGCCGATAATAACCCTATTCATTTTATCCTCATTGACGGTCTCAAATTTAAACAAGTTGCCTCCCAATGGTCATTGTTAAAAAAGACTTAACGACGTTACTTTTTTTCCGAATTTAAAACTAATTTTTAGGGCTTTTGATCAGGAGGAGGATACGGGTCGATTGATTTAAAACTTAGTTTGAAACGGTGCTCCAAAACGACGAAACAATGTTTCATTTCGGGCGTTAGAACTTACAGTTAACAAAAATCAAGCCGTTTGGATCACCGTTTTGAACTATGTTTTACATCAATCGACTCATATCCACCTTCCGATTAAAAGCCCTAAAATATTAGTTTGAAATTCAGAAAAAAAGTATAATATCGTTATGTCCTTTTAAAGGTGGATAATTGGGGGCCAACTTGATATTATCTACAAATACAATTCGATAGAGATTATTAAAATCCAATATAAAAAATTAAAATTAGAATTCTATAATCAGTTAACAAAATCATAATTAATAACTAATGCTCTTTTAATATCATCAATAAATCATAACCAAACAAATCCATATAAGTCAAAGATGTATGATAGTTTTTTTCTGGAATTGAATGATGAAGATATATTTATTACAAATTAAAAAGACTTGACTAGCAAGGAGCGACCCCTAGGTAGGTCTATTCACGAGCCATACCAAGTTAATCGGCTCAATTACAAACCGAACGATATCGAATTGAACTGAACATTTTTCGATCACACATTGAGCGATTTCCAAGAAATACTTATTTCTTTTTTCACTTCATAAAATTTCAATAAGAATAAGTTTGAAATAGAAAACAGAGTTAATGGTCCTTTTCGCCCCTCTGGTTTTCTACTTTCGCCACTTCAGTCCAATGTTTGAAATTTTGTCAATTTAGTCCTCATAGTTTTAAATATTAGTCAATTACATCCCATCCGTCTAACGGCATCCAGCTATGCCGTTAGTTTAAGGGTATTTTTGTCTTTCTCCTTTTTATTTTGAGTTAATGGTCATTTTCGTCCATGTGGTTTGATACTTTTGCCACTTTAGTCCAAAGTTTGAAAATTTGTCAATTTATTGTTCAATTTAATTCAGTTTTTTTTTGTTTTTTTTGTCTGTAACCTTGAAGAGCATAATCCAAGCCCAAAACCATCGAGCATCAACTAAAACAGGTCTGCATTTACTCTGTCGACAACAGTAATCATACACTCTCCCCTCGTATTTAGTTTTAGTCAGTTCTTAAACTCCCCCATGGTGGAATTCAATGGTAAAGTGGTCAAAGCAATTCCTTGAAACCGAATTGTACGGAAGAAACTAAAAATTGTTTCTTTAAAGCAATTCCCTGAAACCGAATTGTACAGAAAAAACTAAAAATTGTTTCTTTAAAGCAATTCCCTGAAACCGAATTGTACGAAAAAACTAAAAATTGTTTCTTTGATGAGTGCATAATAGTTAGGGTTTAGAGATTAACATATCGTAACAAAAATTTGGGTTGAAATCAACATCTAGGTTGAAATCAACTATTATACATTAATCAAAGAAACAATTTTTAGTTTTTCTATACAATTCGGTTTCAAGGAATTACCTTGACCACTTTACCATTGAATTCAACCATGGGGGAGAGTTAAGGAAATTTCTAGAAACTAAATACGAGTGTGTATGATTATTGTTGTCAACAGAGTAAATGCGTATATTAGATGTTGCTCGATGGTTTTGGGCTTGGTTTATGCTCTTCAGGGTTATTTATAAACCAAAAAAACTGAATTAAATTGAACATTAAATTGACAAATTTTCAAACTTTGGTCCGAAGTGGAAAAAGTATCAAACCACAGGGACTAAAATGACCATTAACTCAAAATAAAAACAAGAAAGACAAAAATACCCTTAAACTAACGGCATAGTTGGATGCCGTTAGACAAATGGGACGTAATTGGCTAATATTTAAAATTATGAGGACTAAATTGACAAAAATTCAAACTTTGAACTGAAGTGGTGAAAGTAGCAAACCACAGGGACGAAAATGGCCATTAACTCTAGAAAATAATGTATCTGTAAACAAATTAGTAACTTTCAAATTGGATATAATAATGTGGGTAAAGTTAAAATACAAATGAAGATAAAAATGAAAAGTGTGAGAATGATTTATGACAACACAAAAAACCCCTTAAAAATAAATTCAATAATAATAATAAAAAAATGATAACTCAAAATATAAATAAAAAACGAAAAAACTAAAATGTTTCTGCCATCTTTCCCGTTAAAAAAAATTAAAAAAATATAAAAAAATTAAAAAATTTTTGACGAAAAGACATAATGCCGAGATCAAAGACACAATGACGAAAATGAACAAAAAACACAATTATAATTAAAAAAAGACACAATAAATCACAGAATATAACATAATGCCGAATAAAATATAGCACAATATTGAGTATTATAATACAATATAAAGAAGAAAAAAAACACAATGTCAAGGAAACATAATTGTATTTTTTTACTTTTTTTTGTTTTATTATTAAATTTTGAGTTATAGTTTATTTATTTAATTTTTTAAATTTTTTTTGAGGGGTTTTGTTGTGTAGCTACAAATCCTTCTATAGAATAACTTGACCCATATTAATGTATATATAAACAAGCTTATATATATATATATATATATATATTCAAGCCAATCGAACCGAACCGAGCATATCTTTGCTCGTTCTTGGTTCGTTCACAAACCAGATCGAGCTGAAATCAAAAGGGCATTTTCAAGCAGGCAACGAGAGGTGAGCGGTTTTGACGACCCTACGCATACTAGACAACTACTGTCAAGTGTCTTACAAAATGAAAAAAAATTTACACCAATTACTCCAATCTATACCCCCATATAATATTAGCAAACCTATTCTGAATTAATATATGCTCTAAATCTTCGATGAAACGATCAAAAACTGGACATAAATCTAAACCATTATGTTGACGTGTCTCTTTGAAAACGCCATCAGAGTTGGTAGTCGATCCATAGAAACTCTCAAGCCATAAAGTCTAACCATAATCGAAAGCCAATAATCCATTTATATTAACCAAAAAAATCGGATCATGCCCTACTCTTCAGCTGGGATAGTCTCTCTCTCTCTCTCTCTCTCTCTCTCTCTCTCTCTCTCATGAAACCATACACTTCATCCTTAACTATACACCCTAAATGGGAACTCGACTAAGCGGACAATCATGTCGTCTACATCATTCTTTGTTGTAGTTACTACTCTCCTTAAAGAAACAAGTTCATAGGTTTATTATTGTTCATGTATTATATTACATACATGAAGAATCGATCAACAAACTCTGCATCAATAACAATAATGTTTTTCCAAATACATGCGATACTCGGTTTTACAGGTGTTTTGGTCAAAATCGCACAAGGATTATCAAGTAACCAAACTTTGTTGTGAGGTATGATGCTTGATGGTGTAAACTAAGTAATACGTAAATAATGCAAGTGACACAACGATTTAGCAAGGAAAAACCCTTGATACTTTTAGGATCTTCGGTAAAAAACCTCGGGAAAGGAAAATTATCATACCGCCTCAAATTTATTAAGTAAAAAAGGTGATTACAAGGTTGGAAGTGCTTATGATCGCTGCTATAAGTACAAGTGTGAGTAATCATTGCGTGTGTTGTTGTGTCTTATGCGATCATACCACTTCTATATACAGTAAAAATAAAAATAATGAGAAATAAATGCACTGCGAGGATCCTAGAGCAGTTATATAATTTAATCTCTCCTTTAATTGGTTGTTATAATAGCTCCAACGTCCTAATATTCTATGGTTGATCAAGTCTTTAGCTGAGAATTAATTACCAACAGTCACATGCAAGACCAAGTCAAAGATAATATGAGTTATGTCAATTAAAAAAGTTAATAGATAAGGTACCGTGTTCCATACAAGATCTGTAATCTATTTAAGATCCTGATGCACTGTAAGGACCTTTAAGCTAATTCTGAATTACCTGATCCTTAGAATTTTACCCATAACAACAGGTAAAGGCAAATTCAATCTCGGGTTATAATGGATTGAATTTTGGTTATGATGGGTTGAAGCAACAACCCGAAACTAAATGGAACTATTTTCACCCGTTGCTGCTTGAAATCTATCTTATCAAATTTGCAGTAAATAAAATTAGATCAATTGTTAATGAATATATGACTTACCGTCTAGGCTAATAAGAAAACAATTACTTTATTTATATTTTAGTTATGCTTAGTATTATCTATATATCAAATACTAGCTTTTAGCTAGCGTGTTACGTTTAGTTTTATTAATAATTGTTTTTTTTATTATTGTTTATGTATATTTTTCATGTAGGATGTGTTTAGGTATTAAACTTAAAAGTTACATGAACTTATAAAATATGTTATATTTATTAGTTGTAGTTAAAATATAGTTTGTTCTGTTTTTTGTTTATATCTTATATGAGTCTCATTGGTCTAATAGTAAATGTGACCTACCATTTTTTTTATTTAAGATGCGAATTTTCGTCTTAATATGCATGAATGCATAAATAAATTTTTATGGTTTGTGTTATTTTTGTTTGTATTGAGTTGTTACGGTTCGTTGGTGATGTAAACCGTATATATTGTTTAATTGATCACCAAAAATGGGCTCTCATGTGTCTGTTAATTAATGTAGCCCAACATTTTGTTTTTTGTTGTTTAAAATATGTATATTGTGTTTGATAGTGAATTGACCTTTTAATAAATTGATGTAGTTGAATTTTTATAAGCCAATTCTAGTTCCATGTCTATCTGAAATGAGTACGTCATGTGTTATCATTTCATTTTTGGGTGAATTCTTAATTTATTATATTTTTTCTAGTATGATATTTAGTTTGTGATTTTCTTATTAATTTGTATGTGTTTGTTGTATTTATAGATTATGTAGTTTAGTTATTGTTGTGTGTTAAAATAAAATTTAATTTTTTAATTAGTTTTTATTCTTATCAAATATAATCGAAGTTATATTAGTTTATGAATTATATCAACAAAAATTTTATGATCATATGTAAAACTAAGTTTTTAAAAATTTATTTTTTATTAATAATGTGTAACATCGTGAAAATATCGGATAAAAAATACCAATTTCCAAAAGTCCAAGGACTATGGATAAGAGGGAAAGCCCATCGCATATCGCGGTGGGCATATTTTCAAACTCAATAAATGGGCTGAGTGCAATAAGCGACGGACCAAAAAACAACGTCATCGCATATAGTGATGACGTGGTCTGACACAGGGACACGTGTCCCCACGTGGCACAAAGTCCGCCACGTGTCACCACGTTGCACCGCGTCCACCACCACGTGGAGCCACGTGCGAAGGCTAGAGATGATTCAGCGTGGTGGTGGACGCGGTGCAACGTGGTGACACGTGGCGGACTTTGTGCCACGTGGGGACACGTGTCCCTGTGTCAGACCACGTCATCACTATATGCGATGACGTTGTTTTTTGGTCCGTCGCTTATTGCACTCAGCCCATTTATTGAGTTTGAAAATATGCCCACCGCGATATGCGATGGGCTTTCCCTCTTATCCATAGTCCTTGGACTCGTGGAGCCACGTGCGAAGGCTAGAGATGATTCAGCGACCATACGTCGAGATACGCGACGAGGGCATCAATTGACCATCGCGTATCGCGATGGTCTTGCGAGTCAGCCTATAAATAGAAGGCAACCAGCCCTCATTTCATCACACCAAGTTCAGACATCTCTCTCTCTCTAGAAATATCCCTCTATCTCTAAACCTCGTAAATCGTGCCATGACGTTTCCTCGTTTTCCGTGCTTTTAATCCAATATCATACCCTATAAACCTTAAACCGACGATGTCTTGAAGAACGTGACGCTCAACAGATGACCCGACGCCACCTCGACGTACGTACCATCAAGAGTTAAAGATTTGGGGTGCCTCGATAAACGTGTCAAAGGAAAAATTGATCAAGGAAGCTTAAAAAGAAGTAAAGGTGTCAAAGTTCTGCCAAAATATATAGGGGTATTGTAAGCCAAGCAAGGTAGACATAATGCACGAATAAAATAATATTAAATATCAAGGCTTAAAACCCTAAGTCAAGGATATACTCGATATCTCGATAAATAACAAAAGAAATCATAGCAAGGAATATAAAGAAAGATATGTGAATGTGATATAATTTTTTGTTATAAATATTATTTAAGTTATTATTATTATTATTATTATTATTCTTAGATAATAAGTAAAAGAAAAGTATACGTTTCTTAAAGAAGAAGAAACGTAGTGTTTTAAGAAAAATAAAACAAGTAAAACTAAAGGTTTATCTTGTAAAAGAAAAGAAAAGTAAATAAGTTAAATTAAAGAGTTTAAACTTATAAAAGAAAGAAAGAAAGAATATTTAAACTAAAGATTTAAATGAAGATATAATCGAGGTAAAGATTATATAAAAAGAGACTAGAGGTCTTAAGCCGGATTAAAGATCCGACTAACAAAAGGTTATACTCGTACTATAGGTGCGAGATAGCAAAGAAAGGGAAAGACCCTCGGTCAGTGTATTGAAGCTGATCATTTCGAGAAAAGGTGAATACACCCAACTTTATAAACTTGTTTAATCGAGTCAAATAAATAAAAAGAATTGCATGAGATTACGTATCTCTAAAACATTATAAACAAAAGTAATCGCTAGCCCTCAGGGTGTCGTGTACGTTTGTTTGGATCCTTACATATGTGGTAAAAAGTCGTTGGGCACACCGCGTCACACCTGGTCATGACCTCCGCCACGATGGGTCGGACCTAAGTTACGTCCGAGTGAGACTGACCATATGTATATGTATGGTACCTAAGTAATGTCGAACGCTGTGGTGTTTTGCTGGGGTGTCTTGTGTGTGACTTAACTATATAACTGTGCTTTGTTTTAAAACTTGATTATTCCTAAGTCACGATGGGCCGGACCTAAGTTATGTCTCGAGGGGTAATCAAGTAAAGAAAAATATTTTATGCGTCAGCTTATTCACCTGTTGCTGAAGTATTTTCTAAATATTTTGCAGGTAATAAAGAATAGGAGCTTGGAAAGCTCGAAGTGCTAAGATATCTGATGGCTCGGATAATTTTGTTAATATAAAATATGTAATGGTGGTTTAACATAAACAAGTAACCTTTTGTATAAAAAAGTAATACTTGAAACGGGTATTTTATAATCCCGTCTTTTGACTTGTAAATAATAATATTTTAATCCACATAAATATAACTTCCGCTTTAAACACGTAACTCTGATTTATTTACAAATGTGGTACCAACATATGTGTCATACGCATAGTCCGTGGTTTGGGGCGTGACAAGTGTTGGTATCAGAGCCATCGATCTTAGCGAATTATGTATTAAAAGATAATACCTAAGCTTCGATCCAAGTGAATAAGAAAATTTTATTTTATTACTTGTTTAATTTAAAATAGGGATAAGATAGGCTGGTAAACATTTTCTATCCCTCCTCAATCTAAATCACCCAACCCATAGATGTCATTCAAGAAGATGAGAGATGGATTCATGAGAGACGCGAGAAGAGCTGGAATTTCCGAACCTCTACCGAAGGACAATATGAGCCAGGACTACGAAGCCTTCTTTAATCAAGATCACCCGATCGACCGAACCAAACCGGTGTACTTCCCTGGAACCAAACAATGTCCGATCAACTTACCCGATGATCCACCGATGCAAAGGAATGATCCCCCAAGACACTTAATTTATCATCCATCAAGTATACCGATGTATCACCCATCTGACATCCCGATGTATCATCCGTCCGAAATCCCAACGTATCATCCATCTGACATCCCGGAATTTCAACCAACGAATCCTCATCCGTCATATGCATTCCTCTCCAACAAACAAATCAAGGAATAACCTGAGTTCGACTATGCAATGTCACTCCGACCAAAGAATATGGCATACTGGAACTTCTGCTTACAACTCCGTTGACTCCCACCCCAATACCTATGATGGTTCTTCTCAAAAGCCAAAGATGAGGATTATGATGCAGTATGAGAATTTTTGTTTGCATCCTATAGTTTATGAGACTGCTAAGTTGATGGAGGAGGAAGACCCCGAAGAGGAAGAAAATCCGGTCGAGGAAGAGGACCCCAAGGAGGAAAATCCTAATGAAGTAACAACGCCAATAGAGGAACCGTCAGATTGTGACTGCCCACCTGGACAAGGATGTGTGCAACCGTTCTTTCAAAAAAGTCCAAGCTATGGCTCCATGGGACCCGTACATGCAACACCTCCAAGAACTCAAGAATAAGTCGTCATCAAGTTTCCCACAATATCAAGGCAAAATTCCGTCAGTCGAAGAACAAGCAAATGAGACCCTTGAACAAAATGAAGCGGCTGAATCCTTCTTCAACTTTCCGTCTGACGTCACATCATCACCATACCCCAAGAACCACTACGACATTGTTATTATGGGGTACCGTGATCCGCCACCTCGGTATGGATATCCAAATGAGATCCCGCAATCTCAAGAAGAGCATCTTGATAGAGCTTTACACGAGACTAATGATCTAAGAAAGAAGGTAGCTATTGATGGATCCAAGAAGAAGAAGATAGGAGATAAGATTCTTCGAAAATGCAACAAGATGACCAAGATAGTGAAGAAATTTATAAGAGACCAAGAGATGGTAGAATGTATGATGGGATATTGACATATTTATGTGTTTGTGTTTTTAAATAAAGAACGTTAAATCGTTCCACTAAGGATAGGAATATATATATATGTGTGTGTGTGTGTATGTTTTTTGTGTAACTAATAAATGTAATAATATATATGTCTTTTGACATATATATAAGTGAATAAATGTGTGATTAAAGAAGAGAATGTAATTTAAATTTCAGAATGTCACAACAAAGTAATGCTGAAGCTTCCCGAAAGGAAGTAGAAAATCGAGCAAATAAAGATAAAGAAAAAGAACAAGAGAAAATACCTGAAAAATACATGAACCAAATTCAAAAGATGATAAAAAAGGCTGTGAGAGCTGAATCTCATGTCAGGTCTCAAACTAAGCAAACAAATTCTGCCGAACAATCTTGAAAGTCCGTTAAGTCTCGTCCTAAACCATCTCATCTCGAAGAGAGCGTGCACGAATCAAATGTTGATGGCGACGTTAGACAAAAGTTTAAGAAATTGAAAATAGAAGGTTGCTTGTTCAAAAACTTTGGACCAAAAGAATTCTATGGCGACAAAGGCGCCATTGCGACCGTGAGATGGCTTGAAGAAATGGAGTCGATAGTGATAATAAGCAAATTTTCCGAACAAGAGAAGATTCAATACTCGGATCAAATGTTCAAAGAAGAGGCTTTAGAGTGGCGGAATACACTGATAATGAGCAAAGGAAGGCAGGTTCTATACAATCTGATGTGGGAAGAGTTTAAAGAAATGATGATGGCAAAGTTCTGCCCAATGCATGATACCGATCAAATCCAAACAAAATTCCTTAATTATAGAGTTGAGGAGAGAACCTCCGTGAATATAACACTAAGTTCCATGAGTACTGCCGACTCATGCCCCAGCTTGTAACCCCTGAATCCAGCAAAGTTACGCGATACATATGGGGACTTCCGTGGGAAATTTGCGACATGGTGAGTTCTCACCTCCCTCAAACTGCCGACTCTGCGATGGAATTGGCTGGATATCTAATGAGCGGTATGATCCGCAACAAAGAAGAAGATAAGAATGTGGTACCACACAAGACCACAAGAAGACTGGAGGAAGCGCCCGATTCAAGGGCAAAGGCATAAATCAACACAAATCTGGATTCAATTCCAATTACACTCCATGCAAGACTTGTAAGAAATACCACAAGGGTCGCAGCCACTTTGCTTCGTCTTCGACCACAACTATTTGCGACTCATGTCACAGACCCGGCCACGCAATGGCCGATTGCTGGAAGAAGACGATGACTTGCTTTGCAAGGAAATGGGTCATCTCAGCTTTGAATGCCCAAAGAACAAGCCCGCTGCTGGTGGTGCGGGTGGAAGTGGTCAAACGAAAAAGAATAATGCAAGAGTCTTCATCCTTGACACCAAAAAGACGGCCGAGATGCCGGAAACCATCACAGGTACGTTTCTAGTTAACGACACATATGCTAGAGTTTTGTTTGATTCGGGTGCCAACTTAAGTTTTATAGATTATAATTTTTTATATTCTATTAAACGAACCTCTAACTAAATTAAATAAAACTCTAAACGTCGAGACCGCTAGTAGTGAAATTGTTAAAATCTCCGAAGCCCTAGAAAATGGAAAAATCTTCTTGTCTGGTTACGTTCTACCTTAATTAGGATGAATTTTGTTGTTAAGTGGATTTTTTGTAGGTTGTTGAAGGGACTTGTGTTTGTTCTTAGTTTATTTAATCCAACATTGCGTCAGTAACAATTTACCAACATTTTTAAAAAAATATATTGGTTTTAAATAATCTCAACTGTCACCTTTTGGTCACTGCCGATCATAACTAACGAAATGACTAATGACAGTCCCACCTTTTATCATTTTTTTTCTACCAATGAACCCTGACTAACGAAACCCTAACATCGTTAGTTTTCATGATGTGACGTTCTTATTTGGCATACATGTGGCATGCTTATGTGACACATTACACTGCCACCACCACCACCATCACCATGGCAGTCACCAACACCATGACCGCCACCACCACTAGTTTCCTAAAAATATTAATATATTTTATATATGTTTTATTGGGTGAATTTTGACTATTGAAGTCAAGTCAACAAGTTTAAAAAGAATAATATGAATCTTGTCACTTAACTCCTAGAGTTCACATGGTAGTTCATGAAACAAATAATAGTACAAACTTAACCTTGATGGCTCCTCCTGCCAAATATGAAGTTGATATTATGACTCATTTATAAACAGTCCATTACAAAGCATGATCACAAAGAAATTGTGTATATCTGTAGTATCTTCTTTATTAGAAGAATTATATTTTGAGGATACAATGGAGCTAAAATAACATTCATCTTCTTTCAATGTTTTCATAAAACTCTGTCAAGGTTAGGTCGGACTGCGCGAACCCGTTAGCATGATTACAAAAACACAATACAATAAATTTTAGACCACTTTTAACCTGTGTGACCCATATGACCCTTTTAGGATTATGTTTAATTTTTTCTTCTAGTATTGTTAATTAGAGCTTGTAGATGTAGAAAGTTTTCTAAAAGGGTTATATAAATATATCTATAGTTATTACTCTAAAAATATACGATATTTATTATAACTTCTAAAAGTATTTCCAATCTGCTTACATGCTAATTTAAGCCTATAAAAGAACCGAACATTAATGAACTGTTCGGCTGGAAGTTCATCTTCGTTTATTTAAAAAACAAACAAACATGAACATGCATTTTGTTTGTTAATTTATGTTCGTGAGCATCTGGTTATGTTCGTTCATTTATGTTCGCTTATTTACGTTGATGTATTTTCGTTCGTTCATGCTTTATAAACATCTAAGTAGTTATATATATATATATATATATATATATATATATATATATATATATATATATATATATATATATGTAAGGCCAATATTTGTGACTTGCGATATCAAATTACGAAACTCGTTACATATTTTATGGTCAAGTTAATAAGTTATGCCGACGAGAAAACCAACACGAAACAAGAGCTTCAGGACGCACGTTTAGCTTCAACGGGAGATCTTCTAGTTTATTTGTATTGTGTTAGGCTATAAATAGGAAACTTGTTTTCTATTTTAATGTGTGTTTGTATGGTGTTTTCACCCACCCAAGGGGAGCTCACCTTGGGTGAGGTTGGTTATTTGTTATCAATATAAATCTTTTAACCGACAACGAGATCGTTCAATATCCTTATTATATTTACATTATTTTGCTCGGTCGTTTGAATTCACCGCAACTGTCTCAACACGTTTATCGAGAGCAAAACCGTTCGGTGGTCGTTTTGGGACTTACAATTGGTATCAGAGCGGGTTGAATCTTATGATTCAACTTTGCTCTTGATATTCGGGTTCTATTTCCGCTATTACTCGAACCGGGACGTTAAAACCCGTTGAAGTTTTGAAAATAAAATTTGAAGATCTTGGAAATAAAGTGGGAAATAAGCGTGTTTGAAGCAATCTCCTTGTAGATCCGGATGTTCGGGATCTACAAGTGCCCGATCCTGGCATTTCAGGAACCGTTTTCTGGTGGTAGTGGTGGTGGCTGCGTTTTCCGGCCATTCATTTTTACGTCTAGCGCGTGGCAGCAAAAAAAAAAAACAAAGAAAGCAAAAAAAAAAATGAACAAAGAAAGAGAGGTGGCCGGAGATAAACTGAGGATAGAAAGAAAGAAGAAGAAAGAACACGGCGGTGTGGTCAGCGTTTGAAGAAGGGGTGGACGGAAGCGGTTTTCCGGATTTGGGTACAAAGGTCACCGGTGGTGGTGGGCGGCCAAGGAGTGGCCATGGATGACGGATTGATGAGGATGATGGCTGTGATGATGGAGGGTAGGACGCCGGTTTTCCGGCTCTGCCTTTTCCATCCGTAGTATGAAGGTGGCCGGAGGTGAAGTAAAGTGGTGTTCAGAACTTTGAACAAATTGGATACGAATTTGAACTTAAAAAGGAAATAGCAAGCTTTGTTCATATGATCGATGTCCCCGGTAGTTCTTCTGAACATATACTGCTTGAAGATCCAAGATGGATAAAGAAGCGATAACTCCTTCATGAATGAATTAGGTGGGTCATACCTTTAGAGGGTGATTGAAGAGGCTTCGGCTTTATCGGGTTGATTCATGAAAATGATGGACACGGTTCGACGGTGTTTTGATATCACAAGCCAAGGGGGTGATTGTAAGGCCAATATTTGTGACTTGCGATATCAAATTACGAAACTCGTTACATATTTTATGGTCAAGTTGATAAGTTATGCCGACGAGAAAACCGAACACGAAACGAGAGCTTCGGGACGAACGTTTAGCTTCAACGGGAGATCTTCTAGTTTATTTGTATTGTGTTAGGCTATAAATAGGAAACTTGTTTTCTATTTTAATGTGTGTTTGTATGGTGTTTTCACCCACCCAAGGGGAGCTCACATTGGGTGAGGTCGGTTCTTTGTTATCAATATAAATCTTTTAACCGACAACGAGATCGTTCACTATGCTTATTATATTTGCATTATTTTGTTCGGTCGTTTGAATATACCACACCCGTCTCGACACGTTTATCGAGAGCAAAACCGTTCGGTATTTATATATATATATATATATATATATATATATATATAAAGGGCTCGTTAAAATGAATGAGGTAAATTTAAGCCACTAATTTAGATGTGTTTTCTGGATAAATTGTGATGTATTAGACTTGTCTATTTCCATTGCAAACTGTTCATTTAGATTTTAAATGAACGAACATGAATGCACACGGACATGCCCTAACTTTTTATGAACGAACATCAGCAAAGTAATGATAAGGTATCTTGGAATACCAAGGATTCCATTATGCCAACGGCCTAGTTTTCCAATTTTTTGAAAGACGAAGCTAAATATTTTGGTCTAGATGTATACAAAATATGTAACCTCCATTATGACCGAATCTCAATCAAATACGCTTCTTGTTAACATTAAACCATTTATGATTTTTGACCGACATCAATTGAGAAAGAAACCAACACCTTAAACTTTAACTTTCTGAACTTGTATAATCATGTCAAATGCTTCAACATTTGGGATTCTTTTCCAATAGAAAGGTGCGGTTCAAACGCATAAAAAGACTCATGCCCGTGAATTCGGGTCTAATGCATGAGAAGCTTCCATTTACAAATCAAGCAATCTGGTTGCTTCCATAAAAGGGGTGCGACCACATCGTGACATGTAGGATTTTTGAGCTTTCGTTTATATATATTATAGATAGAAAGATATTGTAGAAAAAAAATATATTTTTACAATATTAATGTTAAAAAGAGAATTACCGATACATATATATGAGATACATATAATTTCCGTTAATTAGTGTATGTAATCTCAAAATTAAATAGTGCATAAATTGTTAAAAGAAAACAAAAAGTAAGCATCATTTAATATTAAGTCTCGTTAATGAGCTAGTGAAAAAAAAAGTGATGTAAGGCCCCTTTACGGTAGCCCTACTTTGGTGTTGGATTTACTCATAAACACAGTTCTAAAAATCAGAGTTAATTAAAAACTTTCGCGGAATAATAAAATAGTCAACCATTCGATACAATCATCCATAATTTGTCTTTTTAAAACGTTACATAAAACATAGTGTCAAAACATCACGACAAATCCTCAGATGCCAGCATCTTCAGTATTTCCATGTGTCTCCCACAAGCCAGCTGCCTCAGTCGATTAGCCTGCATGAATACTAAAAGTCAGCCACGCTGAGTGAGTTCTAGTTAATCAGGCAACGTATGATTCATTCTCATATCTACATATGCACCCGGAGGTACATACCTTCCGGTTATCTCACATACTTACGTACTTTCATTCTTTCTTTCATATTAACATACATACTTTTATTCATACACATACATTTTAAAGAGCTTTCCGCCCTATAACCTTCGCCGATATTATTAGGGTCGGTTCCTTACATTCGCCGACATTATTAGGGTCGGTACCCTACATTCGCCGACATTATTAGGGTCGGTTCCCTACATTCGCCGACATTATTAGGGTCGGTTCCCTCGTTCTATCTATACCCTTCATACCTTTCTATACATTCATAATTAAAACATTCATACGTCTAACCATCATCTGTACATCATATATATGTCAATCATATCTTTATACAATCCCTTGACGGCACATGCAATATCCAAAGATCGTTCATGCATCGTCAAGCATTCATTTATACATAAATCATATAAGGCATACACGTACCACTTAAGGTAAGTGTATTAACTAATCACATCAAGTATGCACACAACCCCGAAAACATAGCAAGGAAATGGGGCTAGAAACTCACCTGAATGCGGTTACGCTCACCGTTAATCGTAATCCCTTTCTTGAGCCGTGCACTGCTAACTGTATAATAATTACATGTATCAATTGACTATTACTACTCATGTCGTATTTCTATCTTTACATGACCCACAACGAGCGGGAGTCCGGGGGCAGCGCCCCTGGCAGCGGGGCTCTAGGGGCGGCAGCCCCTAGCGGGGTCCAAGAGGCAGGGCCCCTGGCTGGGGTTAAGCCGCCAGGTCAGCTTGGAAAAATTTTATTTTCATTAACTGTCTTAACGCATTTTCCATTAGGATTTTAAGTTATTATTTTATTCACCTACTCATTCGTTACAGTGAATTAAGCCTGATTCGTTAGCCCGATTCGTGGTCTAGTACTGGATTACTTTTACTTAGCGTTTTGAGCGAACTTAACCTTAAGCGAACTTGTCATTAAGCGAACTTAATCATTAAGCGAACTTAATCATTAAGCGAACTTAAACATTAAGCGAACTTAACATTAAGCGAACTTATCATTAAGCGAACTTATCACTAGGCGAACTTATATGGGCGAGCTTAACTAGCGAAGTTATAAACAGCTTCGACGGGATTGATTTTGAGCTCATAAGCATCTCTGTTTCAACATGTGAACCTTGATATTATGTTAATCAATCCCGTAAACATTTCCAATATCATTTTCTGATAAGGCTCGGCCCGGAAAAGCATAAAGTTTGGACCTTTAAGCTAAAACGTTCAATACTAGATCAAAGGTTCATTTTAAATGAGCCGTGCCTAGCCGTGGGTTCATTAAGTTCGTATTTTAACGTCAAGTTTGTTACTTTACGTTTCGATATGCCCGATCTACTCTTGTTCTAAGTTTCAAGACTAAACGTTTATAAAAACGTAAACTTTAAAGGTAAAAGGCATATCTTTATGTGTTCTTCGGTCTTGGTTAGTTTGTTTATGGACTCTAAATCATGTATATAACTCGTATAATAACGATCTAATGACCAACTAGCGTTTTTTGGCCTCAGATCTCACCCTTTCTCTCTCGGCCGTATATGAGTGGTGGTGGTGGGGTGTGTGTGTGTGTGTTTGAGTGTGTAGGCAAATATGGAAGATGGAATGATGATTAGGGTTTTAGGATGGTTAAAGGGGTATTTATATCCCTTAAAGCCCGTGGACCTAAGGCCCATTACCCTTTAATCCATCTTAATTAATCCAAGTCCATGACATTTTCTTTATTTAATATCAATTAAATATTAACACACGATAATTAAACGTGACTTTCTTCATTCACTACTAGAATAATTTAGGATGTTACAAGTCTTCCCTCCTTAAAGAGGTTTCGTCCCCGAAACCTAACTATTACTTAAACAAACTAGGGTAGAACTTGCGCATCTCATCCTCAGCTTCCCAAGTAGCATCTGATCCCTTGCGATGTTTCCATATCACTTTCACAAAAGGTATAACCTTGTGACGAAGCTGCTTATTCTTGCGATCAACAATCTTTATCAGCTGTTCAATGTAGTTCAGCTGTTCATCAACCACGATGTTCATCAATGGAACGTGAGAGGTGTTATCAACTAGACACTTTCTTAAATGAGAAACATGGAAGGTTGAATGAATTCCTTCTAACTCCTCGGGCAAATTTAGCTTATAAGCCACTTCTCCTACACGGTCCACGATCTTAAAGGGTCCAATATACCTTGGACTCAACTTTCCTCTCTTCCTAAAGCGGTTAATCCCTTTCCAAGGCGAGACCTTGAGCATCACATTGTCACCAACGTTAAACTCAATCGGTCGTCGCCGCTTGTTTGCATACGACTTTTGTCTGTCTTGAGCGGCTTTCTTTCTTGCCTTAATCTGATCAAACTTTGAAGAAGTTTCTTGCACAACTTCTAAACTTCCCATCTCCTTCTGACCAATCTCTCCCCAACATACGGGAGTTCTACATCGTCTACCATAACGCATTTCAAACGGTGGCATACCAATACTTGAATGGTAACTATTGTTATAGGAGAACTCTGCTAGATGCAGGTGATCATCCCAACTTCCGCCAAAGTCTAAAACACAAGCACGCAGCATATCCTCAAGGGTTTGGATCGTCCTTTCAGACTGACCATCAGTTTGAGGATGATACGCCATACTGATGTTCAATCTCGTTCCCATAGCTTCATGGAACTTCTTCCAGAATCTCGAAGTAAACCGAGTATCTCTATCAGACACGATCGACAGTGGCACTTCATGCTTAGATACAACCTCTTTGATGAACAAACTTGCTAACGTTTATGACGAGATGGCCTCTCGTATAGGCAGAAAGTGAGCACTCTTGGTCAAACGGTCCATAATCACCCAGATGGTATCATGATGCTTAGCTGTACGGGGTAGCTTAGTTATGAAATCCATGGTGATGTGTTCCCATTTCCATTCAGGTATCTCAAGCGGTTGCATCTTCCCATAAGGCTTCTGATGCTCTGCCTTGACTTGTAAACAAGTTAAGCACTTACTGACATAATCTAATACATCATTCTTCATTCCCGGCCACCAATAATCTCTTTTCAAATCTTGATACATCTTTATAGCTCCGGGATGAATCGAGTATCTTGATTTATGAGCTTCATCTAAGATTCGACCTCTGAGATCTCCATGGCGTGGAATCCACATACGGTCAAATCTAGTCTTAACACCATGAGTGTTTTCCATCAACTCATCTTGCTGGCCATAAATAATTTCTTTCTTAACTAACCCTTCATCTACTAGCACCTCTGACTGTACCTTGACAATCTCTTAAAAAGACTTGAGTTCATAATCAGCTGGTATGACTTCACTGTTGCAAGGACTTCCTCATTCTTACGACTTAACGCATCAGCGACCACATTAGCTTTACCAGGATAGTACTTAATATCGCAGTCGTAATCCTTTATCAACTCTAACCATCTTCTCTGCCTCATGTTTAGCTTTTTCTGCTCGAAGAAGTACTTTAAACTTTTATGATCTGTGTAAATGGTACACCTAGTACCATACAGATAATGTCTCCATATCTTGAGAGCATGCACTACTGCTGCTAGCTCTAAATCGTGCGTCGGATAAGTACTCTCATGGACTTTCAACTGTCTAGACGCATAAGCTATCACTTTCCCTCGTTGCATCAACACGCAACCTAACCCACGATGCGAAGCATCAGTACAAACAACCAAATCCTTGTTACCATCGAGCAAAACAAGGATTGGGGCTTGCATGAGTATCTTCTTTAACTCTTGAAAAGCTTCTTCTTGGAACTTTCCCCAACTGAATACTATCGACTTTCGGGTCATACCGGTCAACGGTGCGGCTATCTTGGAGAAACCTTCGATGAATCTCCTATAGTAGCCAGCTAACCCTAGGAAGCTTCGTATATCATTCGGATTCTGTGGAGTCTTCCAGTTGGTTATCGCTTCAATCTTAACTGGGTCTACCATAATTCCTTCAGGATTTATCACGTGACCTAGAAATTGCACTTCTCGCAACCAGAACGCGCATTTTGAAAACTTAGCGTACAACTTCTCTTTCTTCAGAGTCTCTAACACCTATTTCAGATGCTCAGCATGATCAGATTCGCTCTTTGAATAGATCAATATATCATCGATGAAGACAATAACTGACTTATCCAACCTTGGCCGACACACCCTATTCATCATGTCCATAAACGCTGCGGGAGCATTTTTTAGTCCAAATGTCATCACGAGAAACTCGTAGTGTCCATACCGCGTTCGGAACGCTGTCTTAGGGATGTCTGCCTCCTTCACCTTCAGCTGATGATAGCCTGATCTGAGATCTATTCGTGAGAACCAACTTGAACCTTGCAGTTGGTCAAACAGATCATCAATCCTTGGCAAATGATATCTATTCTTTACCGTAAGCTTGTTCAACTCCCGATAGTTAATGCACATTCTCATACTTCCATCCTTCTTCTTCACGAATAATACGGGTGTGCCCCACGGGGAAACACTTGGTCTAATGAAACCCTTGTCGAGGAGTTCTTGCAGTTGGGACATCATTTCTTTCATCTCGGACGGTGCTAGACGGTAAGGCGCTTTCGCAACGGGTTGGGCTCCTGGTACTAAGGGGCTGTTTGTTTACATCTGATTCATTCAGACTTCAGGCTGTTTGGTTCCAAACAGAAAAACATCTGAATGGTTAAAATTAGGTCTGAATCATTCAGACTTACTGTTGTTGCTGAATGGGACAGATGCTCATTCAGATCTGACTCATTCAGATCTGAATGAACCAAACAGCCCCTAAGTCTATCTGGAATTCTATCTCGCGCTCCAGTGGCAACCCCGGAAGATCCTCTGGGAATACTTCTGGGTAGTCGTACACGATAGGAACATCTTTCATTTCTTTTGTCTCGGCCGTAGCGTTGACAACATACGCCAGGTAGGCACCGCACCCTCGCCTTAACAAACCCTCGGCTTTTATCATCGAAATGACATTAAGCCCATAACTTTCCTTATCACCATAAACCGTCACCGCACTACCATCCAAGGACCTTAACCTTATTATCCTACTCTTACACACTATCTGAGCTTCGTACTCAGACAACCAATCCATTCCCAAAACCACATCGAACCCTCCTAAGGTCATAACGTACCAGGTAACGGGGAAGTCATGTCCCTCTAACTCTATCTTACAGTCCTTAACCATTTTCATTATTTTAACCGAAGTGTCACTAGTGGTTTCTACTATAAAAGTTTCGGACACTCGGAAACATTTCATTTTTGCTAATTCACTAAAGGACGTGGCTACGAAACTTTGGTTCGCACACGAATCAAATAATACTGAAGCGGAAATACCGTTTACTAGGAACGTACCTGTGACGACATCTAGAATCTGCTTGGCTTGTTCCTGGATCAGCATGTAGGCTCTGGTTCTTGGCCTAGTTTGTTCAGTATCCTTCTTTCCACTTCCTCCAGCCTCGCCCTCAGTACACTCCCTAGCAAAGTGACCCGTCTTGCCGCACTTGTAACACGCAGTCTTAGCATGGCAGTCCTGAGCAAAATGCCCCAAATTACCACATTTTTAACAAGCATTAGATCCTACTCTGCATTCCCCTCCATGGGACTTTCCACACTTATGGCACACATCAGAACCAGTGCCCCATTTGCACTCACCACAGTGCATCTTACCACAAGTCCTACATGACCTCTTCTCCCACACTTTCTGTCGCTTATCTCTGGGGTTTCACGTCTGAGTGTCGGTTCATTTGGCAGGAACAACCCATTTCTTTTCTTTCTTCTCTTCCCCCACCACAACATCATCCACAGCCAGGTCCTCATAAACCATCTCTGCGAGTTCGAAAGCAGAGTCAAAAGTAGCGGGTTTATTTGCCCCGACCAGCATGCGGACTTTCTGTGGCAATCCCCTCACATAGCACTTGATTCTTTTAGCCTCAGTATTAACAATATCGGGTGCCAACCTAGACATTCGGTTGAACTCTGTGGTGTACTCACGATGGGTCATTGTTCCAGCTTTCAAGTTCAGGAACTTCATCTCCGCCCTCTCAACTTCTGCGTCAGCACAGAACCTCTTCATTACCAACTCTTTCAGATCCTCCCACTTCATTGCCTTGACCTCCTCTGGACCCTTCCTCTGCTCAACCGATTCCCACCAGTACATTGCTTCCTCTTAGAAAGACTGGGTAACATAACCCACAGCTTGGTCAGGACGGCACTCGCTAATGCGGATAATCTTATCCATGGCGGTTATCCATTGAAGGGTAGCGATTGCGTCTCCCAAGCCAGTTAGCTTCAGTGGGTCACATCCCTTGAAGGACTTATATTTGCACCCACCTCGGCCTCTCTTATTGTTATCAATCTTCACAGATCGAACTTCGCTCGAATCACCCTTCTCCCCTTCACCATCCTTCTTGCTCTTTTCCCCAGACTTCTCAGCAGACTTTTCCGGATTCTGGTTCTTCACAGCAGTGGCTACAGCTTGGACAATAGCTGCTTGAATCGCGGGATCCAGTTGCAACCCTTCGTTGTTGTTCGGGTCTCTTCCAGCTGCGCTTCCTTCACCTCCGATGTTGGAAGCGGTCTCAACCGAAGGTTGTTGGGCACGACGAGGCCTGCCACGTCGCCTAGTGCGACCTTCAGTCCTTGCAATTACTCCAGCTCCTACGTTTCCTCCCGTTCCAGCCATCGTATACTAAAAGGGAAAACACAAACGTCATCACTCAAGGAACTATATAGTTCAAGGATAGTAAGGCTAACAGGTAATAACAGTGGCCAGCTGTGATTAGCTGATCACGTTACTTTCCGTGTCCTATACACTTCCATTGATGAGTCTATTTGTGATGGTTCTACTTAAACAATTAGTCAATCAAAACAATCAATTAATCTTATTTCCTGTCGTTCACATATCCTTTCTTTATTATTTTACATACATCATTTAATCATACATCTTACCTTTACTGAGCTTGCTTGGGTGTCACATGGCATTCTCGAACTGGCGTCTTCTTTCTTTTCTTACTTAAATCCCATTCTCTGTTCGAGTCTAAGCATGTTGGATGCTTAAATCTCTCTAACTTTGCTCTGATACCAACTTGTAAGGCCCCGTTACCGGTAGCCCTACTTTGGTGTTGGATTTACTCATAAACACAGTTCTAAAATCAGAGTTAATTAAAAACTTTCGCGGAATAATAAAATAGTCAACCATTCGATACAATCATCCATAATTTGTCTTTTTAAAACGTTACATAAAACATAGTGTCAAGAGATCACGACAAATCCTCAGATGCCAGCCTCTTCAGTATTGCCATGTGTCTCCCTCAAGCTAGCTGCCTCAGTCGATTAGCCTGTGTTAGTGCACGGTTTTGCATCTTGAGTCTTTGTAATTGTCGTTAACGTATTTGTCGTTTGTTTAATGTAATAAACTATTATTATTTCATGTAGTTCGTTAAAGTATAAGGCTAGTTCGCTAAGGATGTTTAGCGAACTAGACCTTAAGTTAAGTCTCCTCTGATTCGTTAGGGGATGTTAACGAATTAGAGGGTGTTTCGTCTAATTTATGTATGTAACGAAATGGGATCTGATTCGCTAGGGGATGTTAGCGAACCAGACCTATCTTCTATAAATAGTGAACACTGTTCACTCATAATTTAAGTTTTTGAGAGATTAATTAACGAAACTCTGTCCAAATCCTCTCTCGATCTTCATACTTAATATTATACAACTACTAATTCTAATATTATATAAACATATACAACACTTAATCATACGTAATTACGAGCTAGATCTATAGTTAAAGTATTAATCGATTACGCACAGATCTGAGATATGTTATTGTTATTGTTACGAGATTGATACACATACGGGATCCATCAAGTGGTATCAGAGCCAGGTTTCGATCCTGGGACCTGTGGGTTATGGGCCCACCAACAACTGCAGGATGTCAATTTTTAGGAAACCGGCTTGTTTCCTGGCAGTGTAAGAAGCAGACAACGGTCTCTACTTCAACCGCCAAAGCTGTGTATGTTGCAGCCTCGAGTTGCTGTTCCCAGGTTTTGTGGATACAACAACATCTCCGCGACTACGGTTTGAAATTTCTTACTACTCCTATTCTGATTGATAATTCTGCTGCAATTTCTATCACAAAGAATCCCGTACAACATTCGAAAACAAAACATATTGAAATTCGATATCACTTTATATGGGATTGCTTTGAGAAGAAGTTGATTGACCTTGAGAAAGTACATACTGACTTTCAGAAAGTCGATCTGTTTACCAAAGCTTTTGACAAAACACGTTTTAAATTTTTGCTTGGTTTAAACGGATTGAAGACCCTCGCTGATATCCTTAAACAAGGATAACTATCTTTATTTTCTGTTTTTTAAAATTTATTTTGGTTTTAGGGGATGAAAATCTAGAAAATACAAAAAGATTGTGTTTTTCATTTGTATAGATAAAACCCAAAAACATTTAAATTTTTTTTTTCAAAAACATTAGAAAATTCAGAAAAATCAAAAATATTGTGATTTCTTTTCCTTAATGTTTTCCTTTAAAATATTTAAAAAAAAACCAAAAACATTTTAAAATTTGAAAATCCGAAAAGAATGTATTTTTAAGTTTGTACAGAAAAATCCGAAAATCCAAAAAGAATGTGAAGTTTATTCTGTTTATAAGAAAATTGAAAAAGACAAAAATATTGTTTATAAGATTTTTGCATGCGTTTGATGAAAATTATGTCAATTATCTACGTTTGAAGGGCATATACGTGTATATGTTTGGTCCTGACAATTACTTGTAAATGATCAGGTTAGCCATTTACCTGATAATGGAAAATAGTTGGGGCGTTCGTTATGCGTTTTTAGATTATTTTCTCGCTGAAAATTATGTCGGTTATTTAAGTTTGTGAAGCATGCTTGCATGTCTTGGTCCTATTATTCTCTTGTTGAATTGATAGAACAACCATTTATTTATAGACTAAAGTTAACTGGGGCGATTAAATTTACCTTTATTTTTATTTTCTATGCTCCTCAAAATTTTGAGTTTTTGAAGCAAAAAGAGAAAATGATAGTACATTGATTATCTTGACTCCAAGTCCAGCAAGAAGTAAGCTTAAAAGGCTGTGTGCTTAATTGCATTGGTGCATTGGTAGGTCTTAAAACAACCAAGTAGAGTAAAGTATGTGATATAAACATAAAGAAACGCCAAATTGAAAGGGGTGTTAGTCTCTAGGAAAAGTCTTGGTAAGGATGACAGAAATGTAATAACCTGTCATACTCAAGCCTTATACTTGTTTGATCATCCAAAAACAAAATAAAGCAAATAACAAGCTTTGAGGTTCTGGAAACTGTGAGTCTTTATGCGGCTTAATCATCTGGGTATTCATATGCATGAATATTTCATTCGCTTTTAGAGCAAACCCAAAGTCATTAAACTTGATCACTGCTTTACCTCGTACAAATCCAAATTACTGACTTGATCAAAATCCGCTGTTAGTCATACATGGTTCCTCCCTTGCGCGCGTCTTAATACCATTAAGAAACGGACCTCAGGGGATGCTATGTATGTAAGCCAACAGATGGACTCGTGCATATTCACTCATAGTAACAGAAAATCAATGCATTGCTCATAAACTTCTTTAAAATTCATTTTGATCAACAATATAATGGTTTAAGTCAAGTTGGGGTGATATGGAAAAAATCAAATTAAGCTTGAACCGAGATTAGAGGCTGATAGTTTCTGATATTCTATGCTATAATTGAACCAATTAATCATATCACAAAAACACTTGAAAGTTTGTTATTAGATTTAAGTGGACAACAATAACAATGACCGACTTAACGCCAGTCATAATATTGCTGAAATATAAAACTGTGATGGAAGGGCAATTTGGTCAATATGATTCTCTGCTCAAACTCAACAAAAACACAAAAATATGTACTGTTTTTGTTAAAAAAAAATTAAAAAAATATTGTTCAAGTTTAAAAGGTTCGGATATTTCTTTGTACATACATTCTTTAAAATTTTTACAAAAATACCAAAAATATTCTATTTTCTTTTACAAATTTTTTATTTAATAAATTTAATTTATGTTGTTGAAACGTTTTTTAAAGTATTCAATTATCGGGATATCAGGTTCTCGGTAATTCTTTTAAGTTAAATCTATTCATTATTTATTTCATTTATATATTTAAGTTAAAATTAAATAAATCTTATTCGCTAAGTATGAATAACGAATTTGATGGTTTCTAGCGAACTACGTTCCAGTTCGCTACTTTAAGTTCGCGTCTGCACTCTGTAACGAACCATTTTAATTCGCTATACATATGTAACGAATCAATACACAATTTATGTTTAGTTCGTTATTCTGGTTTAACGAATTGGGTTAAAGAATTTCCTGATTCGTTATCGCAGAATTCAAACGAATCGTTTGATTCGTACAAAAGGTACTTCGGGAAACGTGTAAGATTATATAAGACAAAGCAAACGAATGGTCCTTCACTGTTCATCATCTTTCTTCAACACAAAGTTACCCTTTTCAAATTTTTTCTCTGATTTTCGACCTTCAAGTTTTGACATTTCAAGGATATCATTGTGTTAGTAAGGTATTAACGATCACAACGATGTAATTTTCGTCAAGAATGATTTTGATGGGGGTAATGATGGTGGAAATGATGGTACTGGTGATACAACTCTTAGAGAGCAATAGGCCGCAGTTGATGCTGCATTAGCTGCCACCATTGCTGCTCAACTAGAAAGAAAGAGAAAATGGAAAGATGTGGCAACTGGTGAGCCATCAAATAAGAGACGTGTGTCTGCTAGGGCTGGTGTAATCATTGGCATGCCATCACCTCATCAACTAACGCCTCAACGCTCGGTAGTTCCAGTTACAACTAGCACTCCGGCGATGACTTTAACAACGACGATGGTTCCACATGAGCAGTTGGGTATGATTCCTCAATCAACGTTAGCTGAAATACCCTTGCCGACTGCTACAGTCGCTACAGCTCCTCCAACAACATCTATGAGACCTCCTCCTCCTAGTGATCACTCATTTATGAGAATTACAAGGCCTCAAGGTCCAATCCAACCAGTTCATCCATCCTTGTATGCTTTGCCACCAAATCGTCAGACAGAATTGCTTTTGAATCTGTCGCATTTGTATGAGAATCAGATGTCTGCCGATCGATTGAATCAAGAACGCTTAATGGAGAATCAGAAGAAACTAATCAGTTATGTTTCTTTCTGTCAAAAGGAAACCAAGGCCCTACGTGAGATTGTTGAGTCTCAGGGGTGAAACTGAAAGAACAAGAGGATCTGATTTTGCAATTGACATGCAAAGATGATGACTTGAAGAAGATCAAGAATAATGAGGAAGATCTTGATGATGATGAGTCTGGTGCTGGTGGTGAGCCTAAACAAACTCAAGACCCTGCTTCAGGTGCGGGTACGAGTTCTGTTGACGATTCTGAAAAACGGATTGTTGTTTATCGTGATTATTCGGCTGCTAAACCAAATGAGATGATTGAAGCTGACATGGTAATATTTATGGATTGAAAAGGGGTGATTATAAGTATGGTGAACAAGGATGGGATAGAGGTGGGTGAGTTTGTTGACAGGTCTCTGACACGAGAGCAGATTTCCGTACTGCTTGGGTTGAATGACGAACAGTTGACTGTGTTAGAAACTGAGCCTGATGTCGAAGTGGTGAATGAGGAAGGTATAGAGGATGATCCGTCTATTCAAATGAATGCGGATTTTATCTATGAAGATGAGGATGTTGAGATGGAAGATGTTACTGCTGAGGAGTACCCTGACTTGTATCAACACACGAACGTTGATCAAGGTGCTCCGGTATTTATTGAGCAGAATTTTAAAGCAGCTGAGGATGATTTGGAGAAGATGAATAAAGGAAAGAAAGTTGTGGATACTCGTTTTGACTCCATTGTGAACCCAACTGATGAGGATATTTCTAAATGGTTCAGATTTAAAGCTGCGGGTAAGATTATCAAGGCGTATCGATTTGTTGATCAAGAACGGAAAGACATAGCAGCTGCATGGGTTAAAGAAAATCAAGTAACTACCTTCAAGACAGTATCCAAGGTTCATGGTGATATTGTCTCATGGCTATACGATTCCGAGATTAAGGTATGTATAGTTAAATGGGAAAAGGGAGTTCAGTACTACGAGAGGATAATGGATGTTCTTACACTACCGCGTTGGGATGTTCGTACCCTCGCGAGGCGTCCATTTATCAATGGTGGTGGCATCCGGACAGCTGAGTGGTTTCATCAACACTTGCTGTTCGAAGTTAATCATGGGTTCAAGTTCTTCAAGCCCCAGGTCCCGAGACGTAAACGCATTGACGAGATTGATCCAAAGACTGGCTGGAAGAAACTTATTCTTAAAGTAAAGCCGCTGAAGACGATGAAACGAGTGTCGATGAAGACGATGCCACAACAAATGCATCTTTCATTCGACCGTTGGTACTATGACAATCGTACGGGCGAGGCCGTCATTGTACTTGGTAAAGGACTGAAGACTGATCTTATCAAGATAATCGACCCGATGTGGTTGGTTAATTTATCTGAAACAGACAATGACGTGCTACACAAGAAGCAGATTCTGATCGAGCGTCATAAAGACTACGACCTGGCTACGCAATTCCAATGCGTTGTGCGCGTTTGTCATGAAAATGGAATTCATAGTTGCAGAGACTGGCGGTCCAAGCGCTTCAAGTAAATTAAAGACAAAGAGCTCAAGACGAGGGGGTGTCTGTTAGAGCACGGTTTTGCGTCTTGAGTCTTTGTAATTTTCGTTAACGTATTTGTCGTTTGTTTAATGTAATAAACTATTATTATTTCATGTAGTTCATTAAAGTATAAGGCTAGTTCGCTAGGGATGTTTAGCGAACTGATTCGTTAGGGGATGTTAACGAATCAAAGGGTGTTTCGTCTAATTTATGTATGTAACGAAGTGGGATCTAGTTCGCTAGGGGATGTTAGCGAACCAGACCTATCTTCTATAAATAGTGAACACTGTTCACTCATAATTTAAGTTTTTGAAAGATTAATTAACGAAACTCTGTCCAAATCCTCTCTCGATCTTCATACTTAATATTATACAACTACTGATTCTAATATTATATAAACATATACAACACTTAATCATACGTAATTACGAGCTAGATCTATAGTTAAAGTATTAATCGATTACGCACAGATCTGAGATCTGTTATTGTTATTGTTACGAGATTGATACACATACGGGATCCAACAGCCTGCATGCATACTAAAAGTCAGCTACGCTGAGTGAATTCTTGTTAATCAGGCAACGTATGATTCATTCTCATATCTACATTTGCACCCGAAGGTACATACCTTACGGTTATCTCACATACTTACATACTTACGTACTTTCATTTTTTCTTTCATATTAACATACATACTTTTATTCGGTCTTGTGTTCTTCGGTCTTGGTTAGCTTGTTTATGGACTCTAAATCTTGTATATAATTCGTATAATAACGATCTAATCGCCAACTAGCGTTGTTTGGCCTCAGATCTCACCCTTTCTCTCTCGGCCGTATATGAGTGATGGTGGTGTGTGTGTGTTTTTGAGTGTGTAGGCAAATATGGAAGATGGAATGAGGATTAGGGTTTTAGGATGGTTTAAGGGGTATTTATATCCCTTAAAGTCCGTGAACCTAAGGCCCATTACCATTTAATCCATCTTAATTAATCCAAGTCCATGACATTTTCTTTATTTAATATCAATTAAATATTAACATACGATAATTAAACGCGAATTTCTTCATTCACTACTAGAATAATTTAGGATGTTACAAGTGATCATCATTTGTATGAAATCAAATTTCATTCAAGTAGTTAAGTTTTAATTATGTGATTATATATATATATATATAGAAAAGTTAACGTACAAATGAAATTACCGTGTTAATAGTGAGAATCAAGTATAGTAATTATATATACAAGTAGAGTATTTATGTGATTACATCATAGAGTAATTACATAATTACTCTATTTGTATATATAATTACTCTACTTGATTATCATGTTTAGCACGTTAATTTCATTTGTATTTGATCCAATATATATATATATGTTTAAGTTCAAGAAAGAAATGAAATTATTGCGAGAAATGCGAGAAATATATGAGCCACTAGTTTTATTTTAGGTTTTAAAAGTTTAAATATAAATGAAAAAGATATAAATGCAACAATAAATGCACACTCTCTCTTCAGTTAATACAACTAATATAACCATGATAAATCTCTCTCTAATTAATATATCTACATAATTTAACTAAAATAATTAAAAAGATAAAAACAAAAATTTAGTTTTCATAAATAATAAAAAAATGTCATACAAATGTGTCCACTAAATATAAACAATAAATATACAACATACACAATATTATATAAGCTACACTTGTTTTAAGCAATAAAAACATACAATATACAAAAAAGCATACAACTTACATATTAAATTCGACATCAACAATTATATAAACTACACAAATATACACATATCCTACACGTGTGTAGGTTATATGTTTTTTGTGTGTAGGTTATGTTTTCTTATTCTTAGAACAAGTGTGAGTTATATGTTATTGTGTAGGTTGTATATTTCAAATTTATTGCAAACATACGTAAGATAGGTTTTTGTATTATTCAATACTACCTGTTGATGGATATTGATAAGTTGAGTTGGAAGAAATTGGTTTTAAATAGAAAATTTTTACATGTATGAATAAATTGTATTTGTGTAGGATAAAGTTTTCATGTGTAGGTTATATGTTTTCGTGTGCGTGTCTATTTTATTGATGATGATTTTTGTGTGTATGTTATATGTTTTCTTATTCTCAAAACAAGTGTAGGCTAGTTATTTTTGTGTATGTTGAATTTATTTTTTGTTGATATTTAATGCTAACACATGTAAAATAGTTTTTTATATTATTTATCACAATGTAACTACGTGTTGATGGATATTTATATATTGAGTTGGAATAAATTTGGCTATAAAGAAATTTTAACGTATGAATAAATTGTACTTGTGTAGGATAAATTGTACTTGTGTAGAATAAAAATTTGGATAGAAAATAAATGAATTCTTAATATTTTTCAATTATAGTAATTTGATTAGTTATATTAATTTAATAGATATATTAATTGAAGAGAGATATGCATTTATAGTTTCTTAATTAATCTTGAAGCTTTTAAAACCTAAAGTAAAACTAGTGGTCTGTATTCATTTCTCGCAGTAATTTCATTTCTCTCTTGAACCATCCCCTATATATATATATATGGGAAGGATCATGAGAGAACTCCTTGTTAGGGAGAGAACTAGAGAACTCTTAAGTAGAGGGTTATTTTTTAAATTTCTCAAAAATGGAGAAAAACTCACGTCTTCTCTGTATTCCTCTGTTCAACAATCCCAATAGAAACCCTAGTTCAAGCAGAAATTAGCACCCGCAAATCAAAATTCATGACCACTCGGTTATTCTAGACCCTAATCAACGATTATTTCAATCGTTTAACATGTCAATTGCATGTTTTTGTAATGTTTTTGTAAGCTGATTGTTGTCTTCTTTACTCGTTCGTGATTTTTAATTGATTTACAGATGTTTTACTACTAAATCGATTAGGTGTTGCTTCACCTGAGTGTTCTACAAGCAAATTTGACATTGCAATTCCAGAATTGGGCGAATCTAGGTTATAATCAGTTGATACTTGATGAAGGTAGCTAATGTGTTTGATAGGAGTGCTCATCTGATTTCATCTGTTGATATTGATTCACTATCTGCCTATTCAATTGTAATATGGTGGACTTGATCAACAAGGTAACATTTTGTAATATGTTACATATATGTAATATAATGTATAGTAGTACATATATGTAATATAATGTATTCAAGTAATATATATTAGCTTCATACAAAGGCAAACCCTTGGAAGCTATTATTGAAAAAATTTTGTGATGGGTGGTCACTTTGTGTTTATATTTTGTCTTTATTCGTCTAATATTCTGACTCAGTCACAACTTTGTTTCAGATAAAGTGTTTTGATTTGGTTTTTTTCTAGCTGTAGATGCATGCATTTTAATGGTTTAGAAGTTGTGCCTGTTCTTTTGCCTGTTGCTGTTTGTTGTTGTTAACGGTGGTTTACGGATTGCATACCAGGTGTTAGAATAAATGTCATGTTGGTTTTTTGTTACTGAAATGTGAGTTTTGGAGTTGTTTTAACTGTCGATGCCTTTTTTTAATGATTTTTCCAAAGCATGTTGTAGATGCATGTATTTTATTGGCTTAGAAAACGTGTCGGTCAGGTTACATATCAACATGATAAATTTTATACGAGCAGAGTTAGCTTGGCCCGAAACACATTTTTCCCACAATTGTTTTCATACCAAGTTGGTAGGAGATACCACAATGTTAAGCAGGTTTGGAAATATTTATTGTCTTTTTTTAATTTTATATATACTATATGTGACTGTAGCTTATTTTTTCTAATACAGGGTGAGGAACTATGCGTCACGCTACAAATACACACAAACGATGTCATGTCGCATCGGTATTGTAAAGGGTGTTCCTGGCCTATTAAGGCTGATTATGGTGATATTAGGAAATGGACAACCTTGTATTTTAAATTATGCAGAAGACTTGTGTGCATATGTTAACATAGGCGTTAGACGTGCAAGTCAAACTACTAATGTAATTAAACAAGTGTAATTGATTTTGTTTAGGCTGTTTTGTTTATGATGGATATGTATAAAATTTATAGATTTTAAAATTGGTTTTTACTGCTTTTTAATAAAATTATTTTGTACTTTTTTTAATTACAGTTGAGTCTTTAATGGAGGGCTAGTTTCATTTATTTAAAATCTAGAAATGAATGGGCTGGTTTGGGTTTTTAAACGAGTTATTTGGGCCGAGTAGACAGTTTTTATGGTTTCCATATTTACCATCAATCTGCAGCTAATGCACTTTTTAAACCGGAAATGGGAATTGCTAACCTGCAATATGTAGCAAGCTGCAAATCCTTACCCCCTAACAAGGGGTGTATTACATATAACATTTTAAATTAGTTAAAATTTGTTATGTTTGTTTTGCTTATGTCATGAGAAATATAGGTGAAAATTTACCCAATTTAGCTTCTTGGAATTTCTAACCAGCAATTTGCAGTAGATTGCGTACCCTGACCTGATTAATTGTTACTTTGCAGCAACTAGTAGACCAATTAACTCCACTTTATATTCACAAAATTCTTATGCAGCATGAATGTGAACATATGCAAATATATGTAATGTATCTTATCAAAAAAAATTTATGCAGCTTGAGTTACTCAAACATGAAAAATCCAAGCCATCCATCCAAACTTGAAATATCTAACATTAATGCAAGCAAAACAACATAAAATCCAAACTTAAGAACTGATACACTGAGATTTTGATGTTAACGGGTGTTGGTTCAATCCCGATTACGCCAACACACCATGAAAAAAGATTTTTTTTTGTTTATTCCAACTTCAATATTCCAATTACAAAAGGGTACTAATGAAAGGAACAAACTACTCTCTTTTTATTATATAAACACATAAAACACATGCTAAACTGACATATTATTTCTCTATTTCAGCAACAAACTTCAACTTTCACTTGGTCTCCAACTCTAACGTCACGTCACATAAAAATCGATCAACTTGACTAGTTCTACAGATATGACCCGTAACTACCTGATAGCAAATACTGACCCGAAACTGAATTGACCCATGAACTAATTTAGTTAACCTGACAACGGGTTCAGAGTTCCAACATTGTTCTGAGGGGTACAACCTGAACCAGACTGCGAACAACATCACGTTGTTTTTCCTATAGGCCTCTAACACCTTTGAACAGCTAGCTTGTAGACAACCGTATTTCGTATTTCGCGACATACACGTTTTCTTTCTATTTTTCTCCTTCCCGGGGCTTGCTTTCCACCTATTACAACACCAATAATGCATGTATATAATATATTAGCAATGCATATATGTATAACATCCGTAATTCACATATGTAATGCATTGCCAATGCATATATGTCATAAACCATAACCGAATATATGTGTAATACATGATTAATGCATGTACACAATATACCAATACTGCATATATGTAATACATTTGTAGTGCATATATGTAATACACCATATCCGCAAAAAAAAGTGTAATACGCAGGAACGCATTTGTGCAATACATTTATAATGGGTATAGAGTATTCACCCTCAAAGACATCGTCGTATGAACGTTTAAATTTATATGCGTTTAAATGCCCTCGTTGTCTTTGTGGTTGTGAAATATACGTAATGTCATAGTTACGAAAGTTTGTATTCATAAAGCTGTCATTTTTGTTATATTTACCTTAATTGGCCTCTTCAAGGCACAACAATCTTCTTTGTTTTGAGTTACTCCCCCTTTTTCATCCTTATATTTGTCTTGCCCCTGTTTCTTCTGAATTGTAAAATTAAATCAACATAATTAAACGCATGCGTTTCAAATAAAGGAAAACAAATAAAAATGTAACTTACCAAACTTGTTGTAATCTAAAAACTTTTTTTTTTTTTTTACTTTTACTCCCTGCTATACACAATGTTAACTTCTTTATCACGCGTTCTGGCCACACATCGTTACCCATTATTAGGACTTTGATTAGCTTTGTCGGGTTACACGTTGTCAAATTTTTTTGCCTTTTCCTGAAATTTTATCATCATCGTTTTGTTACGATGAATAAGTGTGTATGCATGAATTATTTATGTAAGCTAGCATTTTTGAAATTTCATCTTCTTTTTTAATTACCTATATGCATTATAACTAAATTTCATAATGTAATACGCGTATGCATTATAACAGGATATTCACACATACGATAGAATTGTTGTGTTCTACTAACATATCTAAAAAATGTGCAGCCAAAGATATGATTCATGTACTGCTTATGTCCAATAATCAACAAATACAATTAGATGCATCAACATAGCTAAATAATGTAATACACATGTGCATTATAATCGGATATTCACACATACGGTAAAACTGTTGTGTTCAACTAACACATCTAAAAAATGTGCAGCTAAACACGCGACTCGTGTACTGCCTATACGCAATTATCAACAGATACAATTAGATGCATCAACATAGCTAGGTTATAATATAACACACATGTGCATAATAACCGCATATTCACACATATGATAAATTTATTGTGTTCGACTAATATATCTAACAAATGTGCAGTCAAACACATGATTCATGTACTATATATGTGCAATAATCAACAAATACAATTAGATGCATCATCATAGCTAGGTTATAATGTAATACACGTGTGCATTATAACCAGAGATTCACACATACAGTAAAATTATTGTGTTTGACTAGCATAATTAAAATATGTGCAATCAAACAAATTATTTATATACTGCATATGTGCAATAATTGACTAATCATACAAAATGTGAATAAAAGTTAACTGATATAACAAATTGTTCTTCGGTTTAAATAAAAGACACAAAATCATTCGTATTTGACATGGTATATACCTAACTTTACTTGTAATATGTCTAATTAACATTGTATACGCAAATCAGTCTTAATTAACATCATATGCATTTAATTATCACTTACAACGTGCCTAATCGACTCTAGATGCACAAATCGTTCAGAAATACAAGAGATATACGACTAATCGGTGCTTGTAACTTATGAAATTAACTAATATGATTGTTTACATGCTATCAATACTCTGTTTCTTGCTTGATTTTGTCACCGATTGCTCAAACCCTAGGTTATCGTTTGTTTTGAAGATAATTGTAGAGGAGAAAAATAGTGTAAATGAAGGGGCGGATTGCTGGTTCCTTTTTTCTTCTAATTCCCTATTTACCCTTCACAATTCAGAACCTCGCCTCCCTTTCTTTTTTCCCCTTCTACTGTTTTAAGCCTTTGATGCTTTAGATCTAAAGGTGTTAATCTAGGGTAGCATACACATCTCCTTCTTTTATTATCATCACAAATGGACATAATATCCTTATATTTATTTCATACGCGTATTAATTATAACTACACAAATGGACTAACATTCTCATTGCAATTTTAGATGCATTACATGATGTTTAATAGTACATATGTGTAATATAACTAAAAAAAATATGAAGTAAAAACAGAATCACTACTAAATACACCTAATCAACACTAATAATATGTGAAATCTACTTTATGATCGTTTACCTGCTAATGTTCTTTTGATTCGTGCTTAATTACATAACCAATTGCACGATTTTTGGAAACCCTATATCTTTGTTCGTCAGGAGAGAATTGCAGATCGGGGAAGAAGAAGAGGCTGTTATGATAGTTTACCTGCTTATGTTCTTCTGATTCGTGCTTGATTTTTACAACCGATTGTTCGATTTTTGAAAACCTTAGATCTTTATTCATGTTGCAGAGAAAGGAGAAGATGGAAAACAAATGAGACGCTATCTGATGGCCTTTCTTCTTAATCCCAATTTTACCCTTTATTCAATAAAAACCCCACCTTTTTTTGTTTTTCCATTTCTTTGTTTTTAACCCCTGATTAATTAAAATCAATAGTGTAAAGAGGAGTTCTCTAGTTCTCTCTAGATCCCACCCCTATATATATATATATATATGGGTGGGATCTAGAGAGAACTTTTCTTAAAGAGAGAACTAGAGAACTAGTAAAGAACTATTTTTAACTATTTAAAAAAAATTATTTTGTGATTTTTTTTTCGTTCCTCATTCTAATAAGATGATATTGATCCTAAAAAAAAAAAAACCTTGTCAGTGTAGTACTGTAGTGCATATGTGCACTAATGCCTATTGCATATATACAATAGTGTTTTATTGCATATAATACAACACAATTGTATTATCCAATACACATTATTAAATATATGCAAATACGACACTAATAATTATATGCAAAACACATTATCGCATATTTGTAATACAACACTAATGCACATATGCACTATATCTATTTTTTTTAATTTTTGTATATAATATAACACTATTGCAAATAAACAATACAAACAACTATATATATATGCTATTCAACACTATTTCAAATATCAAAATGCACACTATTGCACATATGCATTATAAAAAACGTCGATGTATTGCATATATGCATTACTCGTTAATTTTTTTATTTTTGTTTATTTTTATTTTTTTTTGTGGTGAAGAATAACAACATATAAGAAGGATGAAAGAAAATTTTTTTTATAAATATTTAAAAAAATTTTATAAATATTTCATTGCAAGGAGTTGCCTGGGTTCAAATACCGACATGATTGGGTGCGGGAATCCCCCGTAAACTTCCTTACAGACCCCACGGAAGGGAGATCCACTCTACGACCGACAGATTTGCTCGTCTTTGGTTGGGCCGGGGGAAAACACGCTTGTGTTGACCTCACAGGGGTATCTCCTTTAGCTGGTTTGAGGGATAATGGGTTTGTAACTGGCAAAGCAATGAAAAGGGCTGAAACGAAGAAGGTGGAGAAACATGCTAAAGCCTGCGAAGAGAACCAACATGTTTTTGTCCCTCTGGCTTTTGATACTTTTGGCTCGTTGGTACCGGAAGCTATCCGGTTACTAACCAGGGTCCAACGGGTTGGGCATAGCAATGTGTCGACTCCAAAGGGGCATGGGTATGTCTTTAGCAGGTTAGGGTTTGCAATTCAGAAAGGGGTGGCGGCGCAGCTTGTTGCCCGCCTACCTGCTATGTTGATGTAATATCTATGTTTCTATATAATGAAAAATTTGAAATGAAAAAAAAATTAAATTAAAAATACTTCATTATTAGTTCTCTAATTATCTCCATAAAATGGAGTTATCTCATGATCCTCTCCCTATATATATATATATATATATATATATATATATATATATATATTAACCTTAATTAACTTTCACACAAACAACTCAACAAAGCATGTAACACATATGTCATATAACAAGTAACAAAATATCGATATATTAGCATCATGTCAGATGTTATTATCTATCCAAATTATCTTGACACAAAAAATAACAATATTTAAGTTTAAGTTTAAGTTTAAGTTTAAGTCAAGATGTATTTTATGAGAAAGCCAAGTTTGCATATTTATAAATATTTGAGCTTATTTGTAATTTATGCAACATATGATTTAAGATGATAATTCTCAAATTGTGATTATTTTCACAAATATATTTGACATGTTACATATTTTCAATTGTAACTTTCAAATCATATTGTGTTAGTCATTATCTTAGCTTTGTGTGCAGACATGTATAATTTTTGAATCTATGTTGTATTACGTCTGTTATGCATTTATTTATTTAGACATTTAAGTTTTAATAATATTACATTAAGCATGAGTTCAAGTGATATGGCCTCAATTGTTATGATCAATATCTAACTCAACAATAAGACACAAGGTGTTTGCATGATATATTAACTTTTAAGTTTCATTAACTTAATGATCTTTCATGTTATCTAATTATCTCTTCAAGCATGTTAAACACAAAATTCATTTTAAATTATGAGTGTGAATGATGTGTTAGCCTATACTTGACATAAGGACTGGACACTCATGGAAGGTTATAATATTTCAAGTTAGATGATTTTTAGCTTCTAACCTTCTCATGGTCGCTTGCATACACCATGGACCTAACAATTTTCAGCAAGTACTTTTTCAACAGTTTGTCATGTGAAATTCGCTGTTTCACAAGTGAAGTTTAAAGGTAATCACTTAAATCAATACCATAATGCTCTCAACTCACATATAAACATAAACTAAGTCCTTAAACATGTCCAATACTTTGTTTCACATGTTGCTAATTTTATGTTGACAACTTAGGTTTTTCAAGCTAAAACGAGACATATTTTGGTAATTAATGTAGTTTTTCTTTTTCTTTTAGCACACCATGTTCATATTTTTCAAGTACGTTGTTTTTTTATGAAATGTTTTATTTTGTTAAATTAGAATTTTTATAATTTTATTCATTTAACATATTTATGCAAACATTTCATATGTATAACTACTTGCACAGGTTTGCATTTTTCAAGCATGTAATGTCTTAGCAATAATGAAAATCTAACACAAAATCTAAGCATTCAAGACACATTTAAAAGTAAAGCACATAAGGTTACATAGTTATAGTTATAATGCTTGTAAGTAAAAAGTGCTTAGAAAACTTAATTAGCTCAATTTTGAAGTGGAAGTTCCTTTGATGTTAATTTTTCTCCATGCTTATTTTTCATCATATTTTCAAGTCCTTTATATTGAATTTGACCATTTTAATCCTTGATGATTTGTATGATTCTTTCTAGCTCGTTTCATTCTTTTGCACATCAATTGGCTTTAGCTACACAAAACACTTAACAAGACTTTTTTGGTACCCAATGTTTCATGGGTCCGAAATTGTTAGCATCAAAAATTCCAACTTTTACCCATCTAAGAACACTATTTCTTTCTTTCTTTGAAAACCATTATAGTTTATATGACCTCCATTCTTTTGAATATAGTTAAACTTGTTGTAAAAATAATCATTGTTTCTGTATTGACATGAATTGTAACAATAACAATAATGTCTATTATTTTTCCTTCAAAAATTGTTATATGACATTTTTTTATTATTAACAGATAATGGTTATTCCTTTTTGGGTAATTATTGTATGACTAAAAAATTATTTTGAGTATATTTTTGGTATATCCAAAACTATATTTTGGTGAATAATTTTTTTTACAACTTGGGTTCTTTCAATGTTCTTGGGTGGATCTTGTGTTTTTGATGGAATTCAGTACTTGTATATGTACTTGATATCATTTAACACTTTACCGAAATATGAGGTAAAGGATTTGGCAAAGTTGAGGTTGATTAACAAAAGTTTAGATGAGTTTGCTGATTGGGTTGGCAGACTATTTGGAAAGAGGTGAAAAACAAAAAGTTACCTTGTTGAAGCTTCAAAAGGTAAATTTGTTATGAATAACGAGAGAGGTATGAGTTCTACCAGAAGACCATGGATGATGGTAAAATATAAACTCGTTAGACGTTCGAAGAAGGTGTCGATGAAGCCATCGCCACATAATGTGTTGAAAACTCTTAAGTTGTGGTATGTAGATAGTGAGACAGCTTAGGAAGTGATGGAAGATGAGGATGAGCAAGAGTTGCTGAGAGTGTATGATCTGATGTACTTGGTAAATCTTTCAAAATCTAATTTGCAGGTAATTCATGAAATCAAGATCTTTTATTTCCTGCGTGGAAGTCAAAAGGGAAGAAGTACCAGAAAGTGGTATCGGTTTGTGTGAGACTTAGAGTGCATGTTGTATGCTTCGCTTGAAGATGTATTGTGGTTGCAGACTGAAGAAAAATAAGAAGCAGATGGAGCTATTGCCAATGGGGAGTCTATTGCTGCATTTTGTGTGTTAGTAATCCATAAGTTTAGTGTTTGTCTTATCTGTAATGAACAATTGTTTTGTGTTTATGTTTATGTTATTAAGTTTTCTAGAAGCGAAGTTAGGGTTGAGGCGAAGTTAAGTTAACGTAGCCTAGTCTGTATCAAGAAAAGATATGTCGTATATAAACATATCTCCGGCCAGGGGTTTAGAAGTTGTTCTTCAAGCCGTGAAGTTGTGAGTGTGTTTTTACAGTGTATTGATCGATACCATGCTATTGAAAAATATAATTAATCATTTGGTTTAACCTTGGTTTCTATTGATTCGTGCTTATTCTAATACTCGTAAACAAATACTAAAGGGATTTTTGCACCCTTAGAGTTTGTGATATTTCTTTCATCGATCCATTCCAGGGTAGGCTTAATGGCAAGTAAAATATTATAAAAGGCTTAAAACCCTAAGTCGAGGTTATACTCGATACCTCAATAAAATTATAGAACATATAACAAAGAAGAGAAAAAAAAAAGAAAAGAAGAAGATACGAATGTTTATATAAATATATATGTGATTCTTTGTTATAAAACATTATTTAAGTAATAATAACTATTCTTAAGTTATAAAGAAAAGAATACGTTTTTTAGAGAAGAAGAAACGTAGTGTTTTATGAAAATAAACTAAAGGTTTAAAATATAAATTAAAAGAAAAACTTTTAATTTAAGAATACTTTTTAACTAAAGGTTTTAAAGTAAAGAAAATGAGATTTGAACTAAAGGTTCATCGAGGTAAAGATTATAAGACTAAAGGTCTTAAGCCAGATTGTATATCCGACTAACAAAAGGTTATACTCGTACTATAGGTGCGAGATAGCAACGGGAAATACCGTCGGACGGTGTTTGAAGCCGATCTAAATAAAAAAGGTGCGCCCCAAACTTTACAAACTTGTTTTTAAACGAGTCAAATGTGTTATGTGAAAAAGATTTACATGAGACTACATGTCTCTAAAAACATTTATAAGCAAGAGTACAAACCTTGCCCTCAGGCTATAGTATACGTTTGTCTGGATCCTTATATATGTGGTAAAATGCGGTGGGCACATCGCACGACACTTGGTTATAGTCACGCTCGCTCGCGGGGAGTAATGACCATGTTTATACGTATGGTACATAAGTAATGTCGAACGCTGCAGTGTTTGCTGGGGTGCTTTGCGTAGAGACAGAGTTTATAAATTATGTTGTTTTAGCTTGATTATTCCTAAGCCACGATGGGCCGGACCTAAGTTATGTCTCGAGGGGTAATCAAGTAAAAGAAATATGTTAGCGTCAGCATATTCACCAGCATTTGTTGCTGACGTATTTTCTTAACATTTTGCAGGTGATCAAAGTTAAAGCTTGGGGAGACAAAGTGCTCAAAATATCCGATGGCTCGGATCTTTTTTGTATAACTTATATTTAAAAATGGCGGTTTGTAATTAAACAAGTAATACTTTTTTAATAAACTTAAAACGGGTATTTTATAATCCTGTCTTTTATGAATGTAAATATTAAATATTAAATACACATGTTTTTAAGACTTCCGCTAATAACACGTAACTCTGATATATTTACAAATGTGGTACCAACATATGTATCACGCTTAGGCCGTGGTTTGGGGTGTGACAAGTGTTGGTGTCAGAGCAATCGATCTTGGCGAATTAGGTATTACAAGATAATACCTAAGCTTCGCTCCAAGTATAGGAAAAATATTTTCATTACTTGTTCTATTTGAAATAGGGATAAGATAGCTTGGTAAGCGTTTCTTTCCCTTCTCACTCTAAACCACCCAAACTAGATGTCTTTCAAGAAGATGATGGATAGCTATGTACGTGAAGCAAATAAGGCT
Organism: Bidens hawaiensis; assembly: GCF_021521415.1. Lineage (NCBI taxonomy): Eukaryota > Viridiplantae > Streptophyta > Magnoliopsida > Asterales > Asteraceae > Bidens > Bidens hawaiensis. The sequence goes on from NW_027495992.1 coordinate 231,048, forward strand.
GGAATACCCGAACCTCTACCCAAGGATAACATGAGCGAGGACTACTATGAGGCTTTCTCCAACCAAGACCAATACATTGACCGAACCAAGCCAATATATTTCCCTGGAACCGAGCAATGTCCAATAAACTTACTCGATAGTCCATCCATGCCAAGAAATGATCCTCCAAGACATTTAAGTTGTCACCCGTCAAGCATACCCATGTACCACCCATCCGAAGTTCCGACATATCATGCTTCCAAGAGTCCAACATATCAACCATCTGAGATTCCGCCATTTACCCATATGGTGCTCCAACATACCTACCACCAAATCATCACCCATTGGATGTAATGCCATTCTGACCAACGAAGATGGCACATCGGAACATCTACCTTTGACTCTGTTGACTCCCGCCCTAACAATGAGGAAGGACCATCCCGCAAGCCTAAGATGAGAGTCATGATGCCATAATAAAGTTTTCGCATGCCCTCGATAGTGAAGGAAACTGCCCAACTGATGGAAGAAGAGGACCCTAAAGAAGAAGAGAATCCGGAAGAAGAATCTGAAGAGGACCCTGAAGAAGAAGAGAATCCGGAAGAAGAATCTGAAGAGGACCCTGAAGAAGAGTACCCAGAAAACCCCAATGAAGTGACAACACCGATGGAGGAACTGTTCTTTCCCCAGAATCTAAGTTATGGCTATGTCGATCCTTATGTGCAATATCTCGAGGAACTCATGAACAAAGCATCATCAAGTTTCCCACCATACCAAGGCGAGATTCCATCAATCGAAGATCAAGCGAATGAAATCCGTGAGCAGAATGAGGCTGCCGAAGCTTTCTTCAATTACCCATCCGACGTGACATCATCGCCATATCCAAATCAAAGGAATCACGAAGACGTGGTCATGATGGGATGCTGTGATCCGCCACCAAAGTATGGATACCCAAACGAGATCACTCCGTCACAAGAGGAGCATTTGGATCGAGCCTTGCATGAAACAGATGACTTGAGAAAGAAGATAGCTGTGGATGTGATGGTCGGGTATTTTGTATATATATTAGTGTATTAATTATGTAGTTTTATTGAATATATTGTTAGAACTTTAGTACTTCATACGTGCTTTTGTATTTCAGGCCATTGATCATTAAAGATGCTAAATTGGAGACTTGTACGAGCATGGAATGATATCTCTGGAAGACCGAAGCATGATTTGATGTCTTGGAAAGTGTTACAAGGATTCAGGAAGAGTATGGATGAGAAATCATAAGCCGATGCTAAAACTGAACAAGATAGGTTGACAAAATCCAACCTTGAAGTAAATGAGCATATCCTGAGCTAGAAATGAGTTACGGGAGCAATAATATATGAATTTTGGGTTTCTCGATGAGAGGAATCTGAAAATGAGGTTTTCTTAGGTCGCGATACGCGATGGCCATAAAAGACGGGAGTCATATGGCCATCGCGTATCGCGATGGACATAAAAGACGGGAAAATTAGGTTAATATGTTATTTTTCATTCTGAAGAACCCTAACTCCGTTTTGACGACCAAGAGGCGATTCCAGCAGCTACAAGAGGCGATTTTCACCACCATAGCTTGTGCCAAGACCCTACATATGATTCATATCATCCATATTGAAGATCCAATTATGTCAAGGCTCGGCTAATCTCCTAGAATCGCACCCGAGATGTATAGTTTGTAATCTTTACAGTTTTTCTCATGTGACTAAGAATATTATTGTATTATTATTGATGATTGATATATGATTATTGATGTTTGGTATTTCTGAGTGTTCGGTCGGTTTAGGTTTACGTTGTCTGAAAGATCTGTTACCAGTTGCTAGATAATTGATCATATGACTGTTTGGTTAGATTGAATACAATAAAACATGCAATTACCCTTAACTGAGTCACACTGACAAGGACTGTTTGATAACCAGTGTCGTGTGTAAAGTGATTGTTGATGTCTAAGGTTTTGTCTGATTGATCAGTCTTTAGTTAATCGTTAATAATTAATCTGTTAGGTTGCATGAGATAACTGTAGGTTGCTTACTTGAATTCCCGAGTGTGACTTGTTTGTTAATTGCTTGAACTCGTTTACTTGCGTGTTACTTAGTTCTCTAAATTCATTTTAAGTGCTTGTGTGATCAGCATTAAAAACCAGTTATTTCATAATAGCAAATCTGTACACGAATTACATTGACCACATACTCCTGGTGGATACGATACCTTACTTACCCTATCTACTTAGGTTATTTAGGTTTTTGCATGACTTGAACGACGGTCATCAAAATGGCACCGTTGCCGGGGAGTTAGCGCGCTTTGTGTTTTTCATGTTATTTGATTTTTGTGTTTAATTTTAATTTTAGTCTTAATTTTTGTTTTTTGTTTTTAGTTTTTAGTTAAAATTTTATTTTTCTTTATTTTACGCGGGTTGTGTTAGTTGTGCAGATAACAGGTTTATGCGCACCCACCATTCGGTCCGACAGTTTCCGTTAATTTACGAGCCCGAAATCGAGAGGTTAGCTCGGCAGAACCGAGTTCAGAACAAAAATTCAGAGATAGAAGATCAGAACCAGAACTAGAACCAAAATCACGACCCACTCCCATAAAACAATGTGTTTTACCCCGATAACATTCCTCACCCACCAAAATTCAATAACCAAAACGAAAAAAATAACCAAAACACAAAAAATAACTAAGCTCGTGCTTCCAGAACCCAACATCGAAACCGCAACCTAAAACGAAACCTAAACTTAAACTTTGATCAATCCGGACCATCAGCTCCAAATAATAACCCAAACCCAGAGTTCGGATAAATATTGAAAATGTTCAACCGAGTATTCCGACAGAAGATGAAGACCATCTATCTCATATGGAGCATCCCCGTTAGTTCCATAGGTGCGAGTGCAGGGACAACCGACTTTTAAGTCCCGGCCGTCATACATCAACATCGTACCTCATTTTCACGGGATGGCTTCTGAGGACCCGTATTCTCACTTGACCGATTTTTCAGCTATTTGCGGGGTCGATTTGTGATGGTACTTATGATCAGGATGAGGTTCGGTTGCGGTTGTTACAATTTTCGTTGAAAGACAAAGCAAAGAACTGGTTTAACTCGTTACCGATGCACAGTATTGGAAACTGGGCCGAGATGCAGCAGTTGTTTTAAATGAGTATTATTCGCAATCGAAGACAAGTGAGACCCGAATGGAGATTCAAAACTTTTCACAGTTATCGGGTGAATTGTTCCATGAAGCTTTCACCAGGTATAGGAAGATGATCAAAAAATTCCCACACCATCAGGATGAATTGTGGGAACTGGTGAAATGCTATGTTGATGGTTTGACATACGAGGACCGAAAACATCTGAAAGCCTCGTGTAATGGTCAGCTGTTGAATCAGCCTGAAGAGGATGATTGGGGTTACTTGCAATTTATGTGTGAAGATTCAAAGGCAGAAGCAGCAGCTGAGAGACGAAGACGTGGTACTTCTTCTAGGTCAGTCAAGTCAGTCATGAGTGAGTTTGAAAGAATTGCTGAGTTAGAACATGAACTGGCTGGGTACAGAAAGGGTAAGAATAAAGAAGTCGGGAAAGTTGGAGTGAAAATCCCGGTTTGTGAAGATTGTGGTAAGCTAGGGCATAAGGAGAAAATTGTCCCGAGTGTTCCTATGACGAGGAGGATGAACCCAAGGAAGTTAATTATGCTTACGGGGATTCCAATGGTCAAGGGTTGAATTCAAACACCTATCACCGTGGCCTGAGGAATCACCCGGACTTTTGTTATGGGAACGCGTCTACACAGTTGAACTCGAACTTCATGGGATCGATCCAGAACAGGTCGCAGGGTAATTACCGTCAGGGCGGTTATCAGTAGTAGCAAGGTTCGTTTTATTAGAATCGGGGGTATAATAGAGATGGTAACCGGGTTGGAAATTCATGGGGTAATCAGGACCAGTAGAAGGGGTCCTCGGGAAATGCGGATGACTCTGTGCACTCAAAGTTGGCTGCATTGATGAAGATCATGGCAGATCATATGGTTGAAACAAAGAAACATGAGTTACATGATAAGTCGACAGAGGCAATGTCAAAGTAGATTGGTCAGCTCGCAACAGATATTGCAAAGTTGTAAAAGAGCGCAGGTCAATTCCCGAGCGATACTACAGTCAACCCGAACCAATACTGCTCAAGTTCCAAGAAGGGAAACAATGTGCACATCAATGTTGTAAGTCTTTTACCTCATTTTGAAATTTCTGTTGTTGAAGTTGATTCACCACCACAGTTTGTTGAGGGGGTGGTGGAAGATGTTACTGGTGAGAATGATTGTGTCGATCAAAATGATTCAATTTTCCAAAATGAATCAGAATTAAAAACATATAAAATGTCTTTTTATGAAAATTGCACATGTGAAAAATGTTTAAATGGTAAATTGACCAACATGAGAGATGAGGTGGTGGAGAATAATACCACCTCAAGTAAACTCCAAGACCCAGGAGTGCCGCTTTCAATTCAAATTGGGAAATTTAAAACTGATCGGGCACTTCTAGATCTTGGAGCATGTGTTAGTATCATGAGCGGTAGTTTATATTATCAGTATGAATTTGGCCCATTAGAAAGGGTAAACACCACCGTGGTGTTGGCGGACCAAACTCATACACTTCCTCGGGGCATGGTGACCAATGTAATGGTTCAGGTGGACGAATTTTTCTACCTAGTTGACTTTCTTGTACTTGACTATGCTAAACGTGTGAATAATACACAACCGCAAGTCATATTAGGTAGGCCATTCCTTGCCACAGCACATGCGGTAATTGATTTTTCTAGGGGGGGTTTTGGGAATTAAGTGTGGAGACCGTGATAAACGGTTATTATTGTTTGAAAATGCTATTAACCCTCTTGTTGACAAATGTGTATCCTTGGACAAGGATCACACAAAAGAGGAATGTTTTGTGATTGACAGGATAGATAAGAAGGGATTTGAGAAACAACAGAGTGAGAAGGTGGAAGAGAAAGGTATCCGACCAAGGAAGAAGAAAGTGAGACATCCACCCAACCAAAATGATCAAGAGTGGAGACTGAAGATGTTCGGGCCAGATCCTGGCCTATCGGAAGACTGACAACAAATGATTGAAGAAAAGCATGCTTATAATGATGAGGTCGCATGGGAGCAGGCCAGACGACCACCCTGAATGACATACAAGTTTCAAAAGGGTGGTAATTGTACATTTTATATATTTTTAGTTTCCATTTTGTTATAGTTTTTATATTACTAATTGTATTTCAAGCGTACCATCATAGCAAAAGCTAAGTGTGGGGATACCGCATAACGAGAAAATGAGGTTTCAGTTAAGCGACCCAAAGTGCTTTCATGTTCATTTTGCTGTGGTTAATCCAGGTACGTGTATATTATGTTGTAACCGAACTTTGTGGGTGTAGTTCACTATAAACCCTCACGAGACCCCACTCGTCCTCCCGGGCTACCGGGAGGTTTACAGGGCTTGTTGCATATGCAAAATGCAATCGTGATTCCTACGAAAGTGAGTTAGGTCTTTTAATGTTTTTAACTAATTTAACATAATTTATTATGAAACGACTTAATTTTGCTTTAATAAAATTAACAAAAATTCATTTTGATAACTCTTAAAAGACCTATGTCTTACACTTGTGAGAAGCTTGCTTCTACACGTCTCGAGATTTTGCAGGTTCGATTGCCAGTTTGGTAATTGGACGAGACGAGAGTATACGAGTGTTTATGAGAGTTCACGAGCCGACTGGTCCTTCTCCAGTCCCGTTGATGTCAGGTGATTTCAGTTTCATAATTTATTTTGTTTTTTATACTTTAAATGTTAAAAGTGTGATTGTATAAGTGTTAGTTAAACCGCCACATTTGAGCCCCGAATTTTAAAATTGCTTAATAGTCAAAAAGTCAATTTCAACCCCGTCCCTCAAATGTTCATTAATCGTTTTATCTATTTTAACTTTGAGGACAATGTTTAAGTATTCTTACATTGAGGACAATGTAAACCTCAAGTGTGGGGATGGGGGAATTTGAAAATTTTTAACCCGATAGTACCTCGAAGAATGTTCAGAAACCAAAGTTGTTAACTGTTAATTATTGCCATTAATGCCAAGTCATAGGTTTCTAGTCATGGTTGGTTTTTTAGCTTCTCAATAGTCTTACTCACAAATGCTTTCATAACGAGAAGTTGAAAATGGGGTCATTTAGGCGGGGATAACGAGTCATGGGGACAGGTACACATGTTTATATCGTCAACCCTATTCCTCCGGTACATGTGTGAGTTGACCCAAATATATATAATACACATATAATATATAGTACACACATGTCATTTGAGTGCTTTCGTTGATGTTCATGGATTACGGGATCGTAGTTGGCAAAATGCAAAAGTGATAGAGGCAATTAGGTTAAGCCTCGTCTGGATGAGCGAGAGTGTGGGCACTGGGGGGTTGGGCCTCATACATTATACATATGAGCGTGGGTAATGAGAGGGGCGGGGGGTTGGGTCCCTTAGAAAACCCTTCTTGGACTTATTTTTCATTTGTTTAACCCCGACATTAGTTACGAGACGATCCGGCTTACTAGGATTATTTGTAAGTGTATTTGTCTTTGTTTTTGTATTTGTATTTGTTCCATTATTAAGCATCACGTTATTATGCTACAAAAATTGAGGAAAAAGCCAAAAAGATGTTTGTTTATATTCAGTTATGTATTCGGTAGTTCGTTTATGTAAAAAAAAATTGAAATCAGTATGTATGTTAGTTTGCTTATTTAGAGGTTGTATAATAAGTTAGTCAGTTTGTTTAGTAGTTCGTTTATTTAGATGGTTTGTAATAAGCCGGGTCGGATCGTTTGAGCTACTCAAATATTTCCCTTTCATA